>NW_027648626.1:2988868-3005740 GCF_051294905.1 Botryllus schlosseri
TGGTAACAGTGCAATTTGAAAATAAACAGTTACAAACACGAATTAGAACACACTAGTGGGAAATTGGTAAGTTATACAGAAAATCTTTTTGTCAATATGAAATAGGCTTGGTCAATTGTATAATGGTTTATTCTAACACTTTTAAATGAAACGAGGATCTGCCTTGCGCAATGACAGTAAACATTTCGTCATTATAGTTTTGAGCGCAAGAAGGGTTCTCACTTAAATGTTGACCGATCGAAGAAGCGTATGCTTGATAACCGTCATAAGAGTCAGTTTTTGCAGCTAATTTGCATTGGCGTGGGAAGTCCGTGTGGTCATTTGCGCAAGTTTTTGACCGAATCAATTTGGGGATGTGTTGCATTATCCGTTCAAACGATCTTTGTAACGTACGTCCTACATACCTACTATCACAGTGCCACTTAAATTCGTAGACGACGCTACTTGCATTAAAGGCAGGAAGTACCTTTCGAAAGTTTGGCAGAAGTGGTTTGGTTCTATACGCCACACGCGCATTTACACTATAATACCAACGTTGAACCGCCGATTTGATTAACTTTTTAAAACGATTGCACACGTTACCTGGCCAAGGTAGGTGTAAAAATGTCTGGCATTTTTCTGTTCCATAACTGGGAAATTGATCCGAGATTTAACACCCTTGCGATGGAACATTTCAATATGCTCAGGACAGCCATTCTTGAGAGAATAGAATGGATATCATCCAATTCACGTGGTGCACTTAGTACACAATGTACATGCCTATAAAATCCTGATTACTTTCGCAGCGGTGGTGAAGGTTTTAAAAGGAGACAGCCATAACACGTCCATTTTTTGCGAAAATAGCGTTTTCGTAAATTAATGAGGTGTTCTTCTGCAAAACAATTGCTCGATTCATTACTTCCAAATGGGCTAACCACCCATTTAAAGTTGTGAACCGCAAATCCTGAGAAGTCATATTGCATTGCAAGTTGAAGTCAAGACAGAGCAGTAATTTTCTGTTTATGAGTCGAATCAAAGACTTTCTCCGACCTTAGATTAAGAAACACATTGCTCCGACACATAGAGCATCACAATTATGACATAACCATTGTCCAACTCGTCGTCAATGCCACGATGTGCGCCCTTGTAAAGGTCACACGTGCTTCTTTATCAGTTAGGAAGGAGTCAAGCAGATGCGCCGTATTCCCTGCTTGCGCGTTGTCGGTTAATCCCCTGAACTACACGGACGATGCAGAACAGGTAACAATCCACCCCTACTCGCGACTCCATGGAAAGTACCGTGTGCGAGTTACTTGCGACCCGACATCTGTCAGCGTGCTGGTATCAGTCATTATCGTTCTATCAGTTGTCATAATCGCCAGCAGTTTGGTAATCATCATCGTCACACTGCGAGTAAAGAACCTCCGGAAACCGCACGGATACTTCAAAATCTCCCTTGCATTGGCAGGTGCGTTACTTAAGATTTATAACCAGGGGTCGGCAACACTAGGGTTACCATATTTTGGAAATCTGAAAAGAGGACACTTTTTCGTAATTATCAGACTTGCAAAACCGGGGAAGAATTCTAAAAAACGGTAAATTTTTCCCACTTTCTGGTCGGTTGACCCAAAAAAGGTTAACTTTGTCAACTCCACATTGTAAGGTAGTTGACTAAAAAAAGGTCACCTTTCCCACTCTGCGCCCAAAATACCGTGTTTTACTCCACATTGTAAGGTAGTTGACTGAAAAATAAAGGTCAACTTTCCGCCCAGCTCACGAAATACCCACCAGTCGCATTTTGCTATAAATATGACCTAAACTCTCCAAAACAGAGGACAAAATCTCAAACAAGAGGACAAAAGGGCGTCCTCCGAGGACACTTTCAAAAAAGTAAAAAAGAGTGCAAATCCTCTCAAAAGAGGACGTATGGTAACTCTAGGCAACACCTGACACGGTATGAAAGAACGGCAACGTAATACAGCATGAAAAAGTTTGGATACTTTAGTCTAGGAGTGTGCATGCACTATTTTATGAACCGGTATTTTGGCGCTGGGCATGTTCATGTTCACGCTAGCAGACAAGACCAAGACATAACGTTTCGGGATGGTGCGACCAGCGTGTACTCAAAGGTGGTGTGAACACTCGGAAAATCATGTGACTGTCATGCCCAGATCCCTTTGGTTACTTTGTTATTGTCGATCCGTCTGCAGCAGTAATTAAAGGCATGGTCGCTATTGGTCTTTGTTGATTTTGACTGTGTTCCATATCGAGTAGGTTGACAGGATTTTGTATGGTATAGTTTGATGCTGTAATCTAGCAATCTAGCACTGTACCAAGTTTCTAGGCTGCGACTCAATGATTAGCGTAGTAATATTCGCTGTCAAAGTCGAGTATCTGGTAGATAAGCGCGCGCCGACATATTGCCGACTTTGATAACGGAATTACCATGCTAATCAATGAGTGACAATCCCGAAACTTACTGCGAAGTTAGATAACACAACCAAGATATACCATACCGAATTTCGTCATCCATCTCGGTATGGAACACTTTCAAAATTCACATATACCAATATCAAAGTTTGCGAAAATTCCTTTATGCGGTAGGCTCAATGCCAAATCAGCGCAAGCAGACCCTGGATACTCGAATTTGATAACGTACTTAACTTACTACTGTAATTATTGGAGTCACAGCCTTGAAACTTGGTACAGTGTTAGATTGCCTCATCAAGGTATATAATAAGAAATTTTGTTATCCATCGCGACTTTGCCTTCAATTACTGCTGCAGACGGATCGACAATAACAAAGTCACAAAAAGCATCTGGGCGTGACAGTAACGTGATTTTCCGAGTGTTCACTGTTCTCAGTCTTCACACCACCTTTGATTACACGCTGGTGCGACTATGCGACTCCGTGCGGTGTGTGCGCCTCCAATATGATTGATGGCGATTAATAATCCCGATATAAAATAATCGTCGCATGTTCGCCAAAACGTTCGACATGGATATGTCCATTGTCCAGTGTCCACTTTCCAGACGCCGAAACAACTAGCGCTGAATAGTCTAGCGCCCACAGCTTGAGCCGCACGTGTCAAATGAGACCCGCCGAGGAAAATAAGTAATAATAATTGTAATAAATGATTTGGAATAATAATATTAATTTAGAATAAATGCTATAACTTGGAATCGTGTTCGCCCCACGAAAAAAGATAACACTGGGCAACACATATTTTGAGGCAGGCAAAGTAAGAGTGGTTTTGGGGGTTCTGAAGGGCACTGATTCCGAATATGACCTTAGTTTTTTCAAATTAGCTCTTGTTGTGGAGATATCCCATGGGGCTATTTTGACCAAAATCTCTCATTTTCGCGGTAATGACTAGATATAAAATCGGCTCAGTCGTACTATAAAGTTTAGAAAATCAATCTACTAGTTATTTTTACACAGAGAAGATTCTTTTAAATCAAAATACAGCAACAGCACTATATTTAGGGGTAATAGATTTATCATAGTTACAGATTTTCACGGATATCATGTACATAAATAAAATCCAGTCATGTACATAAGTATTTACCTAGATTCTCAAATAACGTAGCATTAATTCAATCAGTTTTACGTCAACCACCCATTCTAAATTTGAAATAATCAGTTGGAATATGATATTATCGATATATTTCAAATCAAAATTGTTTTTTGTAAGATTTTCGCCTGTAAGCTGTTTGGTGCAGTTTCTTGAAAGGTTACGGCAATGGTCTGACATAATATGTTCAATTTTTCATCTCATCTTCCCTGATATCATCATCATTGGTTTATTAGCAATTTTATCAGTTCAATACACCACAAAAATGCGATACAATGAAAAGACAGGAAGATGTCGAAGCGACTAGGAGTTGTCTATGGAATCAGACACCCAC
Source organism: Botryllus schlosseri (assembly GCF_051294905.1). NCBI lineage: Eukaryota > Metazoa > Chordata > Ascidiacea > Stolidobranchia > Styelidae > Botryllus > Botryllus schlosseri. Next base: position 2,992,757 of record NW_027648626.1, read on the forward strand.
CTTGGCCTAGGCCTTTTGTTGTTCTGATGTCTTGGTAGAGCCTCTTCCCTTGCTTATCAACAAGATGATCAGGAAATATATCAAGATTTCTGAACAGGAAGTGAACTTTTATGCTCATGTTTGTGCTCAAGTGTTTGATATGCAGATACGAATTTTCGGACCAACTGTTTGTGGTTTGGTGCTTTGCGATCATCTAAAAAGTTTTATTTACTACATCTTAGGAGAAATTACATGCAGTGAACTCCTTCCTAATGTGACATTGGAATCTTTCATTGGTATTCGAATATACCAGATACCAGATTTAAGCTTCTCTTTCATAGGGTTACTAGGTATACCCACTTTGTTGACTCAGCGGAAAATTATCCATTTACCAGGGAAAAGAATGGAGACGCATATGAGTATTGCAGTTAAGCCTTCCAAGGACAAATTTTATAGTTTTATCCTCCTCTTTATTCATAGTAGAATGACCAATCGATACAGGAGAATATGTATTTCCGTTGTGCAAAAGTACAATTTTTAGGCTTGACAAACTGCTTTTTTGACAAACAAATATTTCGCATCGTGTCATGTTAATATTTATAGAATGACTGAGAATGACATGAGAGTTCTTCAGAGTAAATTAGTTATTTATGCGCAGTATAAAATTAGAAAAAACACGATTTTCTTCCTACCAAGTGAAATATTTAAGGGTAAATTCAGTATTTTTTTTTTCAGGGGTATGAATATCTTCTGACAAAGAGCCAATCTGACAAAACTAATGTGATATTCGTAATCAGCAACCTTAAAAACCCAGAAACGGCTCTCAGAGGTTCTGCCTAAAAAAAAGTCAATTTGTTGACCAGTGTAATCTTTTAGTTTCGTCTGGTACGTGTCAGCGATTCCAATGTATCTGAAGCAACGACTACCTTGCATGATACAGGGGTAGCAGATTTTCATCACCGGGCCAGCAGGTATTAGCGGCTGGTGGGACTCCTTGCTTGAAACGCTAAATATGAAATTAAAAATGTTTAGCTCGCGAGTTGGTAATAATTCCGCATTTGTTGACATTCTGGCACGCCGCATACGAAAGGTTTCCGACCCCTAATTTATACCATCATGACCGAGTTTTAACCCTCCTCGCCACCTAATCCGCGTCAGCGGTGTCTTACAAAAGCCTGGAGGTGGGCCGTGCTATAAGTCGGCAGTTACGGAAAATATCAAGAATATAGGCCTGGTGTAAATGACCACAGCAGTCGACAAACAACATGAATACCCAAAAACAAACAAACCGAGTTTTAACAAAGTCACAAGGTCCCGAGTCACAAGTGAATTCTACTTTTATAATTTTGACTCAAGTCAAGTCGAGTCCAAGTCAGGGTTCAACGGTTCGAGTCCGAGTCCTAGTCATTGCGTTCACTGTTCATTTTCGAGTTCAATCCTGTTTAACTCACTTTTTTATACAACTCTGTTTGGGCGATATCGAATACCTCGCATTCATGATTTATGCAGACCTTGTTAATGGCACGTTTGTGTTGCCAAACGTTGCATCAAACCTCACTCACGAGATCTACTACGACGACAGAGACCTCATGCAACTCGATACATCCCGAATAGGGGAGCCGGATCGCTTGGAAGCGTCGTTTTTCGGTGTCTGCGCCATTCTGTCACAGGTCGTTACGGTGTACAGGTAGGTCGCTGATTTTTCTCGCAAATCCTACCTATGGCGAATTGAATAATCCGGCTAAACACTGTTTGCAGCGTGCTTCTCTTGAGTTTGGACAGCTATTTATCGGTGCGGTGGCCGATGAAATACCGTGTCGGAGACTTGATGACGCCCAGAAGAGCGACAATCCTTGTGATATTTGTTTGGTTGTTCGCAGTGACTGTGTCGTCTCTATCATTGGCAGCACCTCAGTACGTTACATATGCACTCTACTATGCCACCTTCTCTTATCTTCCAATAGTGGCATATCGGTCGCAGGTATGTAAATAAATAGGAAATTTACCTACATGCATCATATGCCAGCGTATCGGATAGCAATTGATTTCATGATGTATCTTGTTTGTGCGATAGTCTACCTCACAGGTCTCCAACACACCGCATGCGGCCCGCTAGAGCATTTTGTGCGGAATTTTAAGTATTCAACAATATGTTCAATTGCCATAGATCTTTTTTAGATACAAGAACTTAAAGGTCACGCTAAAACTACTATAACAATCATTGAACTCTCAACAAACGTCACTATCACATCACTTTTAATAGCTACCCGCATGCGGTAGAAGATCAGCTATTACGTATCATTTCTAGTTAATGATGATAAAACGTGACCCGTTGATGATTCGTGACTGGAAATTGTGATTTGGTTTGGTGCGACCTGGTCGTAAAATTACTCGATTTCGGATTGACTAGGTGATTAAATAAAAATGACTCGAGTTGAGTCGGGTCAAACGCTGAAATCGGAGAAGGACTTGCGACTCGGAATGGTGACTTGGTAATCCTACGGACGCAACAATCTTTGAAACTGTCATGGGGAATAGTAATATATCAAAAGGTCGTAGCTTGCGTTGCGTAGGGTATGCAGCTATCTACTCAGGTCAGTATGGCAACCATTGGTATTCTGTGACCCCCGTAACGTATAGTTGGTTACATGCTGTATGTTATTTGTTCTCTTCATCCATGTTATTATGGGTGGCGAGTAAGGTTGTAGTACGCTCTACAGCTGTAACACCAACGAATCCTTCGCCGATTGGACATTTCTATTCCAGGGGTTCTGAGGGTGTACGAGATGCATTGTAAAATTTGTAGGCCTATATGCTGTGGAATATTTTCTTGGCCAATTCATTCAACTGGAATATAATCTTTGCGCTACGCGCGATTTTGTGAATGGCCTTTCTTATTTTAATATAGGTACCATCGGAAATTGTGTTGAAAATGGACAGGGGCTGTACGAAAAATCTTATTGGAAGCACAAGGGGTAGGATCGCTAAAGAAGGTTCAGAAAGCAATGCTATTACTATAGCTCGATAATGATTATATTATTTTATTAGTTATCACGACTATATGAAACCAGGATTAGGCTACACCGCTCAAATGCTCTGATATCAGATCATCCTTCGGTACATTCTAAAATATTCTACGTAACGCTGTTGCTCGTCAAAGGTCCACTAGTTGCAATATTTTTACGATGTCATGATGCATCCTCTCACATGCTGTCTATAACTCAATAATTAAAAAAATTCTGCACGGCACAAAAACAATTTTATTCAAATATTTGAAAATGTGATTTTTTACCGTGTCAAGCTTTAATAGTAAAATAGTAAATTACATTTCCACGATGGTTTTGGAATGCCTGTCTGCAAGGTACCGTCCAATAAGTCCATTGAATATCCCTATTATTGATGCTTCGGCCCGCGGCGTCATCAAAACTAGGAAATTGGCCCGTGAGTACAGTTGAGTTTGAGACCTCTGGTCTACCTCTACTTCGCAATACTATTGCTACGTTTCGAGAGCTATAGTTATTGTAATCTAGCCAGCTACGATGTGCGACCTATACTTTTCGTTTAAACTCCAATGCAGTGGTTCTCAAACTTATTTAGACACGCCCTTCCTGATTATAGTAAAAACTTTCGCGCCAACCTTATCTTCATATCAAAAGAAATAATAAAAATTACGACCAAATAGTTTGCGACCGCAACATATAGTTTGATGGCATATAAGGTTATGAATGTCAAGAGACGTCTCGATTAATTAGGATTTTACGCGGAACAACAATCATGATCTGGAGGAAGATCGCGCGAAGCGCGAAAATATGTTCAGTCGAATATTTTGCCAGAAATGCCGCACGCCATTCGAACTTGGCACTTCTTTACGTTACAAGCAGTTTATCTCAACGGGTGACACGTGTTCGACAAGAGTACAGTTCAATTGTGTACTTGAGAACGCTTCCTAAGAGTAGCATTCTACAAAATGTGTCCTTATGTTGCGTATACACATATGGACTACCTAGGAGGCGCTGTGAGCCACTTCGATTTAAATCCTTGTTTGTATCCAAAAATCTGTGTATTTCTACGCACTCTGCGAAGATGCTTGACAGACAGACCATAAAAGTGTGAACTAGCAGCTACGCGAATTCACCAGTTACTCTTAATACAGGGTCGTCTTCTGGTCTACACTTATATCTTCTGCTACATATTTTTCGTTTGGGGACTACCCTTCGTTACTACATGGACCTTGACGATACTGACTGCTTTTTATAGTCGGGGGATGCTTCGATCCATGAACGCTGCGCGTAAAAGAGCATCCAACTTAACAAAAACAAGCGGACGCGCGGAAAGAGATATGATGCGCACCGTCACGGCAGTTTTGATCCTACTTACAGCGACTGTGATGCCCATGATGCTTGCGATGGTAAATCTACTCACAGCTATTGAAAATGTTTTATGCATGGATGAGAATCCGGGGAATTTTATGTTTTTTGGATATTATATACTAGCCTGCGGAAGCTTCGTCAACGTGATAGTATACAATGCTTGCCACCAGGAATTTAGAAGGTCAAGTTTCGATTTTCTATGCGACGTGATCACTCTTATATGCGGCGGCTGTTGCCGGAAGTACGGTGATAGGGAGCTGGTGAAATCAAATCGGCACAGGCGCCAGAATGCAAGAACCAGAGCTGCAACTAGAACTGTTATCGACAACAGAAGAAAGAGGCATAGCAACCATATCAGTACTGTTATGAGTCATGCAGTCCGTCATAACACAATGCAAACTTAGATTAAAGGTTCCGTCTCCACAAGCTCCAGTGTGTACGTACATGTACTCACCGCATGTCATGCACATGAATCGTCATCTATATCCTACGCGGATCACTCGGCGACAGAGAGAACATTCTCGAACGACTCAGCCTTTCGATCTACCCGCGACAAATACCCGAGTTAAAACAGCACTATATCCCTGCAAACATACCGCAAGCTAGCTCGGAACCCGCCTTCCATTTTATCAGGTGTATTTTTGCCTTCTCGGGATCCGGCACCGATTGCGGAGTCGCGGGAAAATACTCCCGTCTGAAATATATATAGGCTGTGCTTCCGTATAACCGTTCAATTTTGTTGTGAGCTAAGTTGTAAAAATCACTTGCTATTTCTTCAATATTTGTTGTTCGATGCTGTATTTATTAAGGCAAATTGTTACCGTGATTAAACAAATATTAATATGCATTTGTTTGCGTTCCAGGCAGCTGTGTGGCCTCCGCTTCGAGCAGGTAGATAAATCACTCTTTTCCGCGCTAACGATACTACAAGTCAGTCATATATCGTTACCCGTCGCAGCTTAGATGATGACAATGTCAAGAAGTTAGAGACAAATACCACGGGAAAATGCGCTATCCAATTCCCATGTGAGACACGGAACTAATAGGCTACAACACGATGATTGCCAGAAGCGATTCATATTTGAAAACGGCAAACATGTTTCAAGCAGTTTTTAAATTCACGCCAATTTCATGAAGAAGTTTATGTGCGGAAGGTCGCTATGGTATTGTTAAGACAGTGGTTCTACACAGGTGTTCCACGGAACGCATTATGGTTGCGCGTGCCAGTCTCAGAGGCTCCCCGGAGCCCGGAGATCAAGACACACACTTAACTCACACATATCATTCGTGAATATACTTCTGTCTTGGCCGTCATTGGGTACAGGTATAATTAGGCCCAATCTGGAGTCGGTTTGACTGTTATGGTATGGTACGTCTTGTGCAGTGACGTACGTGGGATGACCGTCTTGAAACAGGTTGGTAATATCTTACCGATATTGTATATCTGCTCAGTAGAAGAGGTTCAGACATTTGGTTCATCCGCTTGGCAGATATGCCAATGGTGGGAAGCCAGAACTGAGCTAGGGAAGCCAGAACTGATGTCTAGGCATAATTACCATATTTTCGGTAACCAAAATGAGCACAATTCCCACTAAATTTGAGTCTAATGATGCTTTATATTTCTTAATCAAAATTGCAGGCAAAAACAGACACAAAAACGACAAACCAAATTTATTGTTTGAGATTAAGCACGCGAGTACTGTGCGGTTCCCTTAACTTTTGTCAATCGCACCAATGAGCTGAATCTGAAAATAAAATTTTATTTGTTGTCTTTCCTACTTTTGCCTGCAACTACCAGGAAAATGTATAACACCATCAAACTCAAACGTAACAAATTCTACTTCCGCTTTACTTGCTGGTAAAAATGTCCGTTTTTGGGTGCTGAAAATATGTTAATAGGCCTGGTTGAAAGTCATTCCAAGATCTATGTATGATCTGTACAGCACAGAGCAAAATAAACCTCTTTCCATAGATCATATAGTTACAACATCTCCCGTGTCGCAAATGTTAGGAATGACTGAACGAAATTTACGCCATCATCATACTGCCGAAGTTACGCAATCAAAATTAACTGTCTGGCAGCGCTACAATCGATATCCGACTTGCTGGCCAGAGCTAGCTTTTTTCTTTTCGTTGCGCCGCTTTGAATTGGACGATATTCCGATCATCATTACCAACCGCGTACAGTTTACTTTCGTAGGAACAGATACCGGTGACAGCGGAGTGAAAGGTTCTGAACAAATTAATTGAAAACGGTTATCTGGGCTGCTGCAGGGCAATCATTTCTGCGGACAGGAATGATCACCCGCAATGGCGTTGCAATCGATATTGCTCTATACGGGCAAATGTGATTAACACATGCATACCTAGCGGCAGTTTGCAGAGCGTTTGATGCAATGCATGGGTAGCGAAAGATCTTCACACTGCCAGACACGTCTCCAACCGCACAAACGCCGTTAGGTACCGGCATAGAGTGGAATTGTTTCTCCTCAAAGTATTGGGTCTCCTCATTTACTCGACTAGAATCTCCGTGGTCCCTTTGCGAAGTCTGCTTGATATTTGCGGTTGCGAAACAAGACATATCTTCAATCTCGCTGTAGTGATGCCATACACCTAAAATATACAAGAGGGCCAGTAAGTATATGGAATCTTAATTCATTTTAGTAATTCTAAAGTCTATAAACCATGCAATCTATGGATGCCTGGTACCGCAAGGCAGCATTTGAGCAACGTTTGAGGTATGTCACTTAGTACATAAACGGAATGAAATCTTCGTATCACAGATTACCATAGCTACCGTCAACTTCTACTCATACCGATTCACATTTCTGAACTAAGAACGTTGTAACATCATTCATATAAATATTTGTTTGCCTCACTTCACGACTAGGTGGTAACTATATACTATATATTAGTATGAGGCGATCAGATAAATCACGTAAGAGCGCATTCAGCAGATATATACGACTTCCTGGTCGATCTTAAGAGACTTCGAAGTCCCAGAGATACCAGCATCCATTCACCTATGTAGTTTGGAGGTTGCTTTTTGTTCGGACTTATACCAATAAGAGATGGGGTTTACCTGGCGCTCGGACGCTAACACGCGCCACATGTTCGCTTATTATTAGGGTGATTTTTTTAAACGTCAAAATAAGTCAAACTTTTGTCACAATTGTAGTGTTGGGTTAAAATTTGTCAAAATTGTTTGAAAAGTCAAAAAATTTTTGACCTCTGCATTTCGTTAGTATCGCAGATTTTGCACTTTCGGTGGACTTATCATTTGATATTTTACAGATTGTGGCCTACTTTATAGGCCTGTCGTTGTAGATGGCCCAGTGTCTGCTCATTGTGACTCATAAACGGTCAAATGAAACAAATACGTTGACATGGTGTGATGGTCAACGTACCGCGATATTCTAACTGAAGCAAGACTGCTTGGGCGATGCATGATTTTTATATCAAGAAGCCCACGATGAAAAAATGTGATGTAGACATCATTTTCAGAATGAATCAACCCGGCTTGTCACCAGCAGTGTACGCACAACTCCAGTGTTGCAAGCCAACAACTGCTGCTGTTGAACGTTCTGTCTCCATTCTTGCCAAACTACTTAGTAAGGACAGACACTTTCTACCCGAGAATGTAGTAAAGTATCTTTCGTTTCCAAATTTTAATTATATCTACCATAGTACGTGATGTAACTACTGGGATTCTTTATAGGGCCAGATTTTGTTAAAATACTAGTGTTTTACTGTAAAAATTTGTAAATTCTTAAGTCATAGACGTTTTTTCAGGCCAAACTACTTCGTAAGGACAGACAGTTCCAACCAGAAATGAAGATAAGTAGTTAAATTTTATTATTATGTGCGAAAACACCTAATTTGCATACGTGAGGTCAGAATTTGGTCAAAATTAAGTTTTTTAAAAACAAAAAAAAGTCAAAATTTTGATTTTTTCAGGTCACAATCTTCCGTTTTTAGGTAAAAAAAATCGCCCTACTTATTAATATACGCGAGAAAGTGCGCTACTCAATTTGCAAACATTGATAGAAGAGTTACAGACTGAACTTGATTCCGCGAATACCGGTAGAAATAACTCATCGAGGGCTGAGAATATATCCAGTTTTGTCGTGAATCTCACTGAGTGCATGGCTCAACACCTGCGATTTCTGTAGCATATGTAGCTATGAAATCGTACCTTTTACCGAAAATTCCAATGGACTAGAATCATTGTGCCAAGTCATGTTACGCAAGGTCGAGATATCGTCTACCCGTTCAGAGTTTTCTGTTGACCACACACGTAATTCCGGTTCTGTATCCCGAATGCAAAGAATGATATAATTTAATTTTGGCATTTGATAATACCAGAATAGTTGTGCAGTACCGGGGGATAGCACGCTGCAGCGGATGAGGTCAGAGCCGTGAACTCGCATTGCGGACCAATCGATTGACATGATACTGTCAACATTTACATCGCTTGCGTATCTGAAATGGACAGTTGAAGTTTCATAGAAATTCGCACGATGAAAATACACGAACTTGTCGGACAACACAACATTTCTCGTCATCAATGTTCCTTAAAGTGTGATTTTCGACCTCCTATACCAGTGGTTCTCAATCCACGAAATCATTTAAGGTGGTACGCAGTAAATGCATTTCTTTTTAAGTAAAACTATAGCTTTCACAAATCGTTAACGTATTTTCTAATGTAAGAAATGCCTTCATCGAATGAATAGATAAATACGTCATGCATCATGCGACTCAGTTTCAGCATGCCTAGATCAGCTGGTGGAGAAGAAACAATTGCAACCATCGCATTACTTTTGCCTTGTTGGTTTTTCAATAGTAATAATTAATCAGAGGTGGATTAGCTCGTGGGTCGCATTTGTTTCGAAATTTCCTGGCTGACTTATTTGCTGCACCCATGTTAATAATCCTATATACATTTGGATAAGAGTTGAATTTTTTATTCATTTGTTGGTGAGAAAAGGTTGATAACCACTGTTCTACATCGTTAGATACACATATTTATTTCGAATAATACTTGTTTATCGTGTACCGCATTAGTATACGTCACCTGTCCAGTTCTTGTGTATTTTTATCCCTAATGACATTCACAATAACTTCACTGCCCAGCGAGCTTTTTTCCACTTTTCGAGAAGCGAACGACTTCGATTGGCTGGGTGCTGGAGCCTTCCTTTACGTGATCAGTTTCCGATACCATCTACAAAGACGCGTGGCATTTATTATTCGTTCATTTTCAATCAACAGCGAATAGTAATCACTTCGAAATTTTCGGCGCCGATTTCAATCAACAGACTGACACCGTTGCAACACCCGACGGCAATTAATCCTTGCGTTGAAGAGCAATCCATACTCGCGACGTCGCCGGGATTCGGTAATTTATATCGTGCATGTACGCTGTGATATAGAACACAATCAAATTCAAGATTGAATACCATATTCATGTTGAAATAAACTGGAGTATTCTAGGCTGACACTCGCCAGGTGTAATCGTCAGCAGCTAGGAAATCTCTTTCCAATCTTCTGCCCCAGGCGAGTGTCAGCCAAAATAATGAGACCCGACTTTACGCCTCAATCGATTCAGAATCGAATCACCCAGGCACTTGATTTTTCCAAGCCCTGCATCTCACCGATGCGTTGCAGAATCATATCCGAAAATCCACCCGTCGCCGGTCAGGGTCCATACGCATGCCGCTCCGTCACTGTCGAACGATTGCTGCGTTTTGGAAGTTTTCAGCGATGCACCGCTCGGGAAAGGTTGAACTTGAAACACGGATTTACAGACGTGATTTTCTTTCTCGAATGTTAAAGGCGGCGGGGCTCGGATCTTGGCAGATTCGGCTCTTTCCCTGTCAGATAATAATGCAATTCAGGATGAGCGATACGAATCATTATTTCTAAATCTCTCCAAACCATTTTTTATGTACCGAAAGTAGGAATCGACAGCTCGAATCAAATCATGTCCGCTGAATATCGAATCGGATGATTGAAAACGAATTGATATGAGTATTCACATCGCACGTGGCTGGCATTATGTATAGCGGTTGGTCTTGACTGACAGACCCCAAATAATCATGAATAACTAACGAGAATCGATCGATATACGCTTGAAGCGATGGTGAATGTAATATCAATATGTGCGTACTGCATTCAAGAAACATATTTTAAGTAACATGATGGGGTTGAAGTCGTCATCGTTTGTTGTCATGAACATATAGAAGTGACGTCATAAATCTCTGATCGATTACAAGTCGAAGCAACGATTTCAAAGTAATTAAAATTAGTTGAAGTATTCTAGGAAAAGTTTTAAAGTATAAGTTCATACCCACTTGGGGAAAAAGTGAAAATATAAGCGAAACGTATTTAAGTAGGCAATGATTCAGAAAAGTAGAAGTACTTCGTAATACCGACCACCTGTTGTAAAAGTATTTCATTACAGCCGTTAAAAAAACAATACAAAATAGTGATTCGATTCGAGTTTAAATATTTGCATATGAATCGAATCATTTTTGATTCGATTTTGTCCATCCGTAATTTGGATACACAGCAGTGATGAGCGGATAGTGCTTTTCGAGACTCCGAATTCCTCCGACAACTTTAGTGTCTGAGGAAAACTCCCTCCGACTCCGAAGAGCTCGATCCCAGACTCCGATATACTCCGATGGATCTCGTCAAGTATCCGAAGCAGTGGCAAGCATGGTACATGGTACACATGGTACATGTCATAATATGGTTGGCCTCATAGTATTAATTGTTTACTCTCCAGTCCCCAATTGCAGTGCAGATGGCTGATTTTTATGCACTTGGCAATCATTTTTGCATGTTATCCGTCATATTAGAACTTTACAAGGTGTCAACTGTCTGTGTTTTGGTTTGTAATCATAATCAATAGTGTATTCTGGTCAGATCTATTCAAAGATATCGGAGACAAAAGTTGCAATACTCCGAAATTCTCCGAAAAAGTATTTGTAGTAAACTCCGACTCCGCTCCGACTGTCACAAAATCGGCAAAACTCCGCTCCGAATCCACACCGACTCCGCTCCGATGCTCATCACTGATACACAGTATACAGACCAGACTTGGACAGCTAGATAATTCTAGTCACGCCACTAGACTAACTATAGAGCGAAATGCGGGTAATGTAATTCCAATTTAATTTTTGAAAGGTTTCTTTGCTCTAACTATAATTCTGGTATAATTTCAGGATTTCCTGAAAATGTTACGGAGAACTGTATGGTGTGAAATGAGCCATACATTTATACATACATTTAGGGTTGTTCAAAAATAACTTTTTTTTACGGATTCCAGCCATTCACTGATTAAATTATCAGGTTACCCTAGATAAACGCTGCACACCAAATCTGGTTCAATTCTAACAGAGCCAATTAAAATTTTTAATTTATAAAGAAAAAAAAATTCAAATTTTTCTGTTAACCCCATGAAACTGTTGAGTTGTCTTCAAAAACGATGCAAAATAAATTTGACTCAATTCCAACTAGTAGAATCGGAGTTATTTGAGTTTTTTGTTGATAATTCTCGGATTATCCACCAATTAGGGATAATCCGAGAATTATCAATGAAAATCTCAAATACCTCCGCTGACCGCTTCTACTAGTTGGAATTGAGTCAAATTTATTTTGCATCGTTTTTGAAGACAACTCGACAATTTCATTGGGTTAACAGAGAGTTTGAAAAAAAAAAGAATTTAAAGATTTTTCCTAATAAATTAATAATTCTAATTGGCTCTGCGGCGGCTTATACTTGTTAGAATTGAACCAAATTTGGTGTGCAGCGTTTTTCTAGGGTATCCTGATAATTTAATCAGTGAATGGCTGGAATCCGGAAAAAAGTTATTTTTGAACAGCCCTAATATACATTTGAGATTTCCAAGTTTCCGCGGATTCGGTAATTCTAATTTTAATATAATTGGGAACAGGGTTGTAACCAAGTCACAAGGCTCCGAGTCACAAGTCAATCTCACTTTTATATTTTTGACTCGAGTCAAGTCGAGTCATTTTCAATTCCCACCGAGTCAAGTCCGAGTCCAAGTCAGCGAACAGAGGATCGAGTCCGAGTCATGGTATTATGACTCGAGTCCGAGTCCAAGTCATTGTGTTGACTGCTCAGTTTCCAGTTAAAGTCTTCCTAACCCCCCTTTTCTAACTCTGTTTGGTGATATTGAATGGTGTGCATTTATAATATATCAATTTTCCTCACTTTTAGCAGTTTCTGGTCGCATTTTCAAGCACAAGTACCAACAAACGAAATCCCAATAGTGTGTTGGCTTCGAAATTACCATGAAATGTCGGTCTTCGCCGTCTGAATCTCGAGTCAATGACTTGCTTCGAGTCATGCGCAATGACTCGAGTCCAAGTCGAGTCAATACACAGATTGACTCAAGTCGAGTCGAGTCATTTCCGTATTTTGAGAAAATGACTCGAGTCGAGTCAAGTCATCCGAAAATCGTGACTCGAGTCTGACTCGAGTCGAGTCATGACTCGAGTCATTACAACCCTGATTGGGAAAAATATGCAGCTATAATTCTAACTCCAGTCTAATTTAGAATAAAACTTCGTAGCTATAATGCTAGTTCTAATATAGTTTTATAGTAAT
>NW_027648627.1:600000-750930 GCF_051294905.1 Botryllus schlosseri
TTTTAGGGGCCATTTCAACGAGTTCCGCGTTCCCTCCTTTTAGGGTTACCCGTCTTCTTGCTATTCTCCAGACATTCCTCTGAATCTGAATGCCTGCAAATCAATATCTTGGTGAAGACTTGGTACAAATATGATTACACTGTTCAAGTACTCACTCTGACTCGCCATCTAACTCTGTTGGGTGGAAGCTATCATCACTTGACAGGGATTGGATATCACTTTCACAGTCTTCATAATCCTCTCCAGCAATAGGGTTTGGACAGCGATGAAAAGACACTTTGGGTACCGAATATCGCGTATTCGAGCAACCATACGCGACACCAGATGTACCTCCGTGCCGCATCTTCTTCATACCTTCCATATTCACAATCAAATCCAGTATCAAAATCAATCCCAACACGAATAACTATCTGTTTACCACACTGAGCTATACCAGGACTTTAGCCGTGTCACTCACATGACGTCATTTCATAGCTGAATGATTCCATATCCGTTTTTCAGCTTTTCGATTTATAATTTAAATTACTTGAAAACTATCATGTAATTTCAATTTTTATTATTTTATTCATATTCCTAACCACATAACGTACGATATAAGGCAAAGTCATTTTTAAGATGCAGTTGACCTTTAAGAAAGGTCAACTTTTGCTCAGCTCCCTCCGGAGCGCCACTGCGGTGCTGATTTGCGGCATCTCAGTCGAATTTTGCTATAAATTTGACAAATTCCTTAAAGGTCAACTGCATCTTCAAAATGACTTTTGCTTATTTCATACATTATGTCGCTAGCAATATGAATAAAATAATTAAATTGTAATTTCTGCATAATTTTGAAGTAATTTAAATTATAAATCGAAAAGCCAAAAAACGGAAACGAAACCATTCAGCCATGAAATGACGTCATGTAACTGACACAGCAGAAGTCTTGATATTACCTGGTTTGCATTTGCATAAGGTTATCCCTGTTGCTGTAGAATTGAGTGTTTCAGTGTGATCGTGAAAGCAATATGTGGTACTCAAAGTGTCCTTACATCGCTTTCACAAGCCATATGCCGGCAGCCGACCGGACGTCTGTAGCTGAACACTGCCGAACACCGTGAAGACCAAAATTGCGCACAGAATCACATTTATGCGCGGATCACTTCCAACCATCTTGCTTCAATGAAGTATCCGAGATACACAAGCTAGTTGACTACCGAACACAGGCAACTATCGTGTGTACTCCCGTCCACACTTCATTTTCACGGAGGAATACCGGTACTCCTCTAAAGCTACGTACGGTAAGTGAAAATGTATTGAGTCAGCTAGTACTATAAGAGTGTAACTAACCGTTTCTATCAGTATTGACTGTGGTGGTAATGAAAGTAGTTATTGTTTGCACTCAAGTATACATGTAGAATTAAGTGTATGCCTTCAAAAACTTTTGAAGTGGAAGTATTCTAAAATTAAGCCACTTCACTCATTGAATGAAGTAGTGGCATTAGTTACTGAAAAGGGAATATGTAACCAGCTGACTGCATGACCTGATGTTGAGCAAGACATCATCATTGAAAGTTTTTTCCTTTGGTCCCATTGTAAATACCCAATTGACGATATAGTTCTTGAGGCTGCCTCCAGAGCTACCTTCATAGTGGATTTAGTCATTTGTATCAAAGTCCGACACTATTTGTATGAGAGCATCATCAGCACAGAAAAGTGATAATTGCTGTATGAAATAGTGAAATATTATTCCATTTTATGCTAGTTGACGTCATATTTGTATTTGCAACTATTGATATACAAAGTTCTCTAAAATTCTCTACTAGTTTCTGACGATTACCCCTGACGAGAGTCAGCCGAAAATATTCCGGTTCATATCAATATATTATTCAATTGTATATTGGACAACTACAGAATTTTCATCTTTTCGACATTAGATAAGAATTAGAATTATAGGCCACAACTACACAGTTTACCGGCATTTTGTTCTAATTCTAATTCGACAATTACTTAGTTGTCCAAGTCTGCCATGAATGACGTTTTGAAAATTATATGTACAAGCAATTGCTATCGTTATTGAGCTCATAACTGGTCCCCCTCTTTGTAGGAAACCGTCCAACTCTGGCAAGAACACGAAAACATCTTGAACCAAATCAAAAATTTCTGGAACAAACTGGCCCGGCGCTGGAATCCAAACTCCGTCTCAGCAACATGAAAGGCATCGACCACGAACTCGAGGCCAAGAAAAGGCTGAAAGATCAAGTGGACCACGCCGCCACGGGAATGGAACTGGCCAACATCGAAAAGTTGGAAGGCAGGAATAGCGAGACGGGAATGGGAAAATTGAAAGAGGAGCATGAATGCATCAATGAAAAGCTTCTAGAGGTGATTCTGAATTGCTAATGCAGGGGGTTCTTAACCTTGTTAGCGAGAACACCTAAGCTTTTTATATTTTTACAATAAATCCAACATTTTCTACTCTAATAGCTACGCTTTTACATTAGGGTGTTCAAAAATGACTTTTTTTCTCAAATCGTACTGGCTACTTGCGCTAAAATTGTTAGTTTACCTAATTGAAGCCTACGCGCATAATTTGGTTCAATTCCAACCAGTGGAAGTGGAGTTATTGCCATAGAAAAAGTTGGATTTTCAATAAAATAGTATTTACGGTGACCAACTCTTTAATTATTTAATACAAGTGTGCCCACCTTAAATACTATTTTATTCCAATCCAAATTTTTCGACCGCAATAACTCCGCTTCCACTGGTTGTAATTGTGTCAAATTTGGTGAACATCGTTCCTATAGACAACCTAACACGGCTACTGGTTGGAATTGAACCAAATTATGCGCGTAGGCTTCAATTAGGTAAACTAACAATTTTAGCACAAGTAGCCAGTACGATTTGAGAAAAAAAGTCATTTTTGAACACCCCTATGATACAAGTTGGAATTGAGCCAAATTTGATATGCAGTGTTTTTGGCCGAGCTGAAGATTCGATCAGCTAGCCGGTAATATTCAAAAACAAAGGTACTCTAGCGGACACCTATTGTGCCAGAGTCTGGATGATTTTTGAACTACACAATCATATTTGTGTTCTGAGTAGCCAAACTGCAAAATTTCGGCATATGTTCGCAATATGCTCTAAAAATTACATGATTACTAGGGCAGGTTTTTGCTGCGGTCAAGTCCGTGGAAAGTTACATTTATTTTTCACAAAGGTGTACTTAAGTCGCATTTATGGACAAATTGCTTGTAATTGTTTGGGTATGTGAGGCTCGAACCGATCCGTATCCAAGGCACTATAGCAAAACTAAGTGATGGCAATTTCAACCAAATCTATAGTTTAAAAAATTGACCTCACAATGAAAATATACTTTTCAGCAGTCTAGCCCGAAAGTACGTCACATCCGAAAAGACTTCAAAATTCAACGACAGTGATATAATCAAGCGATCTATTTACATATAGTGCAAAATATTTCCATTATAAAGTTAGTTGCATGAAAAATCGAAAAAAGTTGCATGGAAAAAATGGAGAAACGTTGCAATATAAGAATCCTCCAAACAGCTCAAAACCCCCTACTATATAAATTCCGAGTATTTAGGAAGCTGTAACAAAAAAGCTGCAAAAGTTGCAAAAACTTGCCCTAATGAGGACACTTTGGCCCAGCAACAGATCTTATGAATAAGGACAAGTTGGTTAGTTTTAAAAACTCGATTCAAGTCTAATACTCGGATATGCATTGCAACAACTAATTTACAGGTCAAGTCTGCTCTCGACGCAAGCATTGCCGAAGTACAAGGTATTGAGCAGGACTGGATCAGTTGCGACACTGAGATGAACCATATATCGGATTGGACAAAAACTATGCAAGCCAAGGTAACCAGTGCTATTTCAGGCCGACTCAATCGCCAGCATGCACCGCGGGCTTTCTCGGTAGTACAATTTTATCACAGGATCTATCTGCCTTCCTGTGCAAGGCACATTCAGCAAATTTGTTGATCAAAGTTCGTGTTTGAACCGTGGCAATATTCAATTTAGGTCGGCGAAGTCGAGCGTTCGCAGGACGCGCCTGAGGATCAATTCTCGAAAGCTCAAGAGCTGTTGGGAGAGATCCAGGCTGAATCTCACAGACTGTCTCAGTTAGAGGAACGTCTTGGTAACATTGAAGGGTGGGAATCTCCAACCACTCTACACGCAAAGCTGGCCAACGTTCGGAATCAGCGGGAACAGGTATTTTTTTTGATTTCATTTCCACCTGTTTTGGTGATTGGCATCTAGGGCTGTTCAAAAACAACTTTTTGTTCCACATTTTCCTGGCTACTTGTTAAAATTGTTAGGCAGTGTGTAAAAAAATGCTGCACCCCAATTTTGGCTCAATTCTAACCATGGGAAGCGAAGTGATTATAGCAGAAAATTTTTGATTTATTCAATAAAATTAAAATATATAAGTTATTCTCAATTCCTACCGGTGGAAGCGGAGTTACTGGAGTACCAAAATTTCGGAGTAGGGAAAAAAAGGTATTACGCAGTCGAATTCTTTCACTATTTATTATGCATCTATTATCTGCTATAGACCATGATATGAAATCCTAAATTTTTTACATCGATGACTTCGCCTTATTCGGGTTGTAATTGAGCGATAATTGACCTAACAATTTTAGCAAGTAAAATTTGAAGTAAAAAAGTTATTTTTGAACAGCCCTAATCTTGAATGTTGTTCTCAGGACTATATTCATTGCAGTATAATTTATTTACGTGTGCCCCTTATGAAGGCTTTTAGGCACAATAACAAGCATATAAACAAGGATTGAATTGAAAACCAATTTGGCAAAGTATTACTATCTCTGCTTATATGAGGAGCGTATAGTCTCTCATGATAACGGTGTTTCTGGCCCTAATTTCCAAGTATCAGGACAGACAGATGAAACACCAAGCATGTGGTGACTTTACTAATCCTTGAAGACACAATGAAATGACCATCTTTGCCGTCCTGGTCTCGAGTCACGGACAATGACTCTAGTACCACTCGAGTCAATACACAAATTGACTCGAGCCGAGTCATGACTTCAGTCATTACAACCCTGGTGTGATCGGTCGTTGTTCCCAAATTCTCACGACATGGGTTCCTGAACCTTTTGTTACGCAGACCCCTAAATGTTTTTATCTTCGCGTACCCCCAAGAAGGAAATTCTTCGGTATAATATTTCTAAATTAGATTAGAATCAGTATTACTGAATTTGCCAAAACTATGAAATAGAATTAGGTTGAGTTCATTGTCGTAAGCACGAGAATGACAAATGTCTGTGCACAAAGATTGGCTCGTTTTGCACCATTCAGTTTTCCTGTATCACTTTCAGCACCAGAAATTAGATAATAATTACAATTAGAGCATGAAAAATTTAAAAAATTAGATTTGAATTCAATTGTCGGCACTGGGCTTTAATTAGTCTAATTTGACCACTTAAAATATCTCGTTGCTTAGGTCTGGTGCCAGTAGAGGACATTGCATGCTGACTCTTTTGCTGCAATTCTCAATATTCTTATATATCATAAAAAAGTAGCCATTGGGCAAACAAAACGTTCTGGAAAAGGGCCGTGTCGTTCAGAATCTGTCTCGACATGAAACTGAATAATCATTATGCTTTACGATTGCTCTCGCAAATTTCTGAATTCCAAAATCTGCCGATTGCTATCGAAAAACCAAATTTTTGGAGTTAGGATCAAGTATCTGATTTGTCGTGAATCCAGGATTAATCACTCTGTTTCAGCCAATTCCCTGCTATTTTGACTGACCTTTCACGTACTCCAGTTTAATAACCCCTGTCTTAAAGAGTTTAAATTCATATTCAGAAATTCAGTCACAGTCTGGAACAAGTCAAACTCGGGCTGACGACCCTACAGCCGGAAGCAAAACTTCTGAAAGATCCGGCCAAGGCTCATGCTAAGAAACAGACGCTCCAGCACAAGTAAGGACGCGATCCCGTTATAATTTGCTCTCTCCTGTGTTACATTTCTCCTTTCCCAATGTCCTTAATGTATTTCTCATTTCTTCATTTGTCTCTGCCTTCTTTTGCAGGTACACGGACGTTATGAACAGGACCAGGAGCAGAAGCCACAATTTCGACGAAGCAGTTTCCAAGTGGCAGCAATACGAGAAGAAATTATATGCAGTCAAGCAGTTTATTGATAGGTAAAACGCGATCCGAGTGCTTGCATTTGTGGAGTTATTTTACTTCTCGAAAATCGAAAAAAAGTGGAAGTCTAGTGTCACAAATGGACGTTTGCCTATTTATTACATGATTCAAAAGAAATGGGGAGAGGACGTTATATAGTAGGGCATACACCGACTCATCCGTGCATATGCATTATGCATACCATGAGTGCATTATGTACAAATATAGCTTTGTAAGGCTTTCTAAGTCTTGGGAATTATGATGTATGGGATGGGTAAGATTACAAATGCAGGACAAATCTATATTGTTTCAAATGCAAATTTCTGTAATTTGGATCTTTCGTTTCAATCATTTTCATCGCCATAAATCTTTGTCGTCTGAATTTGCTTTTAATTTGATTGTCACCTCAATTAGTATTTGCTATGCCAACGATTCAAGAACTGTCCTTCCCACACCTAACGTCAGTTTTGTGCCTCCCTCCTCCATCAATATACTTATAATTTGATTTGTAGGTGCGAGTGTGTTGTAGCTGCCGACAACAGCGCCTTGCCCGGCGACCCGCAAAAACTCAAGTTGGAACTACAAACCGCTGACAAGTTATGGAACGAAGTACCCATTAATAAAGTAAATATACATCTTTCTATTTCTGCTAAACATTAGCCTACCTAAAGTCTCCATCTTTGTGTGACATCTGGCAATGGAATTGCTAGGAAAATAACTTTGTATCTTCTTTTTGGCTGTGTTTCATGTCAATCCATTTTGTTCAGAATGCGTTGCAAGATGCACGCGAATTCGTGGACGAAATCGATAAAGTCTCGCCGGTTGATACGGAAACGGTTTTGCCTGAAATCAATCAAATGGTGAGAAAGTCGGTGTGTCGTATGTTTGAGGAAAGATACTACAAGCGGACTTATACCAGGGATGTTTCTTAATATTAGGCAGCAAATTTTGGTACAAGAGAATACCTCATATCAATATTAGCACCATGTAGTTTGGTTGGAGAGCTCTTTGGGTGTACAGAACATCAATAAACCATTGAATAATACATTTGGCTGACACTCGCCATGACATCCCGGGTTGTGCCAGCAGAGGGATCTCATTGTAGTCTAAAAATAGTACATTGAGCCTAAGACAATGTGGTTGCCGCGATCAATCATTTTATTCTCGTGCCGTTGTATTTGGTGATATGATTGTTGATATACAATGTTCTCTCCAATTCTCTACTAGTTGCTGATGATTACCCCTGACGAGCGTTAGCCAGAAATATTTGGGTTTATTTCAATACGAATATACTATTCACTTGTATATCTTTATCAGTTTTGTTGTATGTAACTGGTCATCAATGATAATTACATGGAATGTGATGGATATATGAAGGATAACCATTGTGTTAATTTCTGTTTCAGGACGCAACTTCAATGCTTCTTCCACCGAGAAATTTTGACGATCCATTTCCTCAAACTGTAATCTCGCAAATGACCCAGCAAATTCAAATCATATACGATTACCGGGGAGGCGAGTGGCGCAGTGTGTAAAACGACTGCGCGACGACACCAATGGCCGCTGGTTCGAACCCCAGTTCGGGCTAGTTTCCATGTGTTGGAGGCTTTCTGGGCTCCTCATCGCTGATCCCGCTGTATAAACAGTGTCTTCGAAAACGCCCAGACACACAGTAAGCCACGCTGTACGAAGACGGCACCAGAGACCCGTTGGATGGATGGATGGATGTGAGAGAGTCTGACTGATGAATGAAAATGAAAGATCGAAGCACTTGCAAGCGAAAGAAGATGTGAAGATACGAAGTCATTGAAACTGAATACTTGCAATATCAATGTCGTGATGCAAAAGGCCACTAATGGCGATAAGCGTCACTGAAATGTTGTGCATTAATAATAATAATAATAATAATACACGATTACCGTGCTGAATTGGACCGAAACTGATTTACCGTGGCGGAATTGTGAAACAAAACAATATACACTAGACCAGTGCTTTTCAACCTGTGTGATGGTTCGCACCAGTGTGAATGAAAAAAATATCAGTGCAGATGACGAGCGTGGGGCGAACGAAAAATCCGGACGAGTGGGAATGAAAATTGTCCATATTTCTCACTATTATCACTATTATTCCGACGTGGAATAATTCAAATAAACACGATATTAAGTACAATGAGCACGTAAGTTTTATCGTTTGGAAGCAATTCTAAAAACTTGTTGGTAGCTAAGCTTTTCTAGTTCACAAGTGAGGAACGCTCCCGATGCGTGCATAATGCAAAGTTTGAGATAGCATTTCCGTGCAAGAGGAATACGTCACTGCATGGAAAAAAGAAGGAGTTCAATCGGTATCAGTTGCTCACTTGCTCGGAACTATCCACCGTGTATGGATATTGTATACGGACCTTGTAGGAATGTTGGTAATAGTAGCTGATGCCAGCGTTGACATTTGGCATATTTGAATGCAAAATATTGGAATTTTGCCACACATTCATGTTATGGTTAACAGTAGAATTTAGCGTTTCTTCAGCTATAACAATTAGCACATTAGATCTATAACAAGTTTTGTTTACTCATGTACCTAACCAAGGATTAGAGGCTGCTATAAATAAAATTAGTGTAGGCACATTAGTGTCTTACGTCCAGTGAATATTTATCTTGCATCACATAGAATTGCTAAGTCACTGGGCAGTTTATCTACTGACCAGTTCAATGGCCTGTTTGTAATTCGAACTCCACTATTTAGGCTCAGACACGCTTTCCTGTTCTTGGACTGATGATCTCAGGCCAAGTCTAGATCGTAAAGGCGTATGCCTATATATAACATATTGGTGATTCCACTAAGGTTGCTGATCCATAGCAGAGATGTATAGAGTTCTATATATCCCTGATCCATAGGAAAAGTTTGCCTAGTTCGTGTTTGTACTAAAAGCTTTGTAATACTCCGAACCCTACCGGTTTAGCTTGAGCTGTGAGCCCCCTCTGCAGAGCAAAATAAAATCCACCAAGCCGTATGTCTTACGATATTCCTTATGCAGCCTAATTTAAGCTTAATTAGACTGCTGAACCTTATTACTCTTTATGTATAAGGATATGTGGGATAGTACTTTGGCATTATTTCAGTCAGTCTTCCAATATTGTACGATTGACCGCTGAGACCAATTCCGCCGTTGGCTACCCGGGCCGATATAGCTGTGTGTTAATCATGAATCTCATGTGAGTAATAATTATTCAAGAAGGTTAAAGTGTTGACTTTGACACCACAAGGATGCCGAACGTTGTTATTGAAAGATATGTTGATTTGTGTACTGCATAGATAAAAAGTAAATGAACCCTATAAGCTTATCCATAAACAACAGTCATCAATTACTCGGATTGTGTGGGTTTGTATAGCAATGCATTCCTGATTTTAACGCCCACCGTACCATCCAATCGTCTAACATTAGCGTTACCATATTTTGGAATTGGGAAACAAGGACTAAAATTTAAAGGTCAACTGCATCTTCCTGACAACTTTGCGGAATCATGTTCAGAATTTTTTTTCATTACGAAATTACCGACTTTCCGTGTTTCAACTCAATCGGAAATTGCCCTAATTTTGACTGAAAGTTCCAATATTGGCATGTTTACAGAAAAAGCAGAATGTGCATTGTGACGTCAAGTGAGTGACACATATTATCAACACCGTTCACAGCTGCTGTTTGTGTTCTCGCTGTTTTTATTCTAGTCAGTTATGGCCGAGGTTTCCATTGTAACGGATTTGCCAAGTGATATTGAGACTGAGTCCGAGTACTCGGATGTCGAATGTAAGTATCATTTTTGCACGTACTTACAAAATTACCGTTTAAATGCCGGATTGGTTCAGGTGTTGATGCGCTCGATCCCACGTCCGTGGAACCCCTTGCAGCTTCATATGATGGGTCATGATCAGCCTAGATTGCTCAGCGCAAGCCACTCGTCGATACTACATGAGATACAGTTATATATATAGTCTGTAGTGTAATAGCTCGTTTCAGTCATGTATCTTGATAAGTTTTTGCTGTAAGGAGGTTCCGAGAGTTACTGACAGAATTAAAGTGTATCACAGAATTGCCAGGATGCAATTCAGTGTGTCTGGACGTTGACGTATTGCAGATGTCCTACTATGGATATCAACAGGAATATGGCCGCATAATAATAACATCGAGTTCAATGCATGAATGGGATGAGTCTCTGATTCGGTTGCCAAATACTTTTCTCGCACTAATACACTTGTTTTCACTTTTCAGGAAGTTGAAACATTCTGCCTACAGAAATTGTGTTCACTGGGAATGGGGATTCTGTGGCAAAAACCAGCGGAAAATCCTGCCTGCATGCGTTGTTACTGCTGTCCGAACAAAATTTACGTCGTATTCTTACAAAGGATTCCAGTTCAGTAACGCCACATTGTGAATGTACAGTTGTATTCCAAATAATAAACGCATATAACTCATCGACCAAAATAACTACTGTGTCAGGCAGAAAAGCATATCGGGTTTTATGTCGGTCGGGCAATAGCTTCCTCTCTGCTAATTTTGATTATGCTGCTAATCAGAGGAGGTGGAACGGTCTCAGCACAATCGCTCAACTCAACAGTTTCTGGTCCAGTTCTGATGAGTGCTTGAACTTCTTCGACAAGCTCATTGCAGTAATCTAGAACAGGCATAACAATATGACGAAATCTTATGATGCAGTCAGATCAACGGCAGTTACCAAATGTTGAATTTTCAAGTATCTTGTGGACCGCGGTGCTCCTTCTTTCGACATTTTCTGAGTTTTCGAGCAAATTTCATTGAAATACAGGATTGCCAACTGCATCCTACAAAAAATGCATAATTGATGAGGCTAGTAATCATGCCAAAATCTGATATAGGTTGTTTTGAATAGCTGAGACACTGCAAGGTACCTACCTGGCTTTTTGACTAAAATATGGTTGTAGTGATATAACTTTGGGCAGAAATGATTGAGGAGGGCATTGAATGATTCACTTCCAGCAGTGTGTCCATTCCGCGATAGATGGCGTATGTCATGTTTCATTCGTGTGGAGTACAGAACATCGCAAATCCTTTCACATGCCAATGAATCTGAAAATGGATTGTCATAATGGTAAACAACAGAATCAAAGATGCTATTCATCGTAACTTAAATTTAGACCTGTATGTATCATTTATATATGCTGAATGGAGCAGTTTGTTTCTTTTTGATACAGTCAAGTAGGCTACTTCATCTTTAAAGGATGTAACGGCATCTACACTATCCATAAATCAAAATCTGGAGTATGAGCAGTTTGTGCAGTCTTGCATGATTCTCAGTGTGCTACCTAAACCAGACTCTTGCACGTCCGACTCTGATTGACACATTGGACAATGTTGAAAAATGCTCACCAGCTTATTTCTGTCCACAATGAAGAACTGGGTCTTCTTGGGGTAACCCTAAAAGGAGGGAACGCGGAAACTGCGGAAAACGCGGAACTCGCGGAAATGGCCCCTAAAACGCGGAAACTGCGGAAAAAGCGGGAAACCTCGATTCCTAAAGCGCTGAAACAAGAGGAAAACGCGGAACAGTCGGTCATTGACCTTTACAGATCACAAAGTAGGCACTAAAACGAGGAAACAGCGGAAAAGGCGGAACGCGGGACAGTCGGTCATTGACATTTGTAGATCTTATAGAAGGGACCCTGAAGTCTAAAACGAGGAAATTGCGGGACACCAATTTTCGAGTGAGGCGAAGTAGGACTCATAAATGGCAAAGAACTGTCGCAATAGTTGAAAATTGAAATTATTAGGTATCTGAGAGTCAGACAGTCATTCCCTAGCGATTGTAAACCTGGCCTCGCGAAACATACCTTGATAACGCGGAAACTGCGGGACACCCTAATTTTGGAGTAGGCTACCAGGAAGATTTAACCTCACAAACGACCGCGAACTGTCGTGATAGTTAAAAATCGAACTTATGAAGTATCTGAGGGCTAAACATTCGGTCACTAACGATTATACATGCCCAGCATGGCCTCGTGGCAAACATCTAGAAAACGCGGAAACCGCGGGACACCCTAAATTTCGAGTTTAAGACAGGTTTGGCCTCACAAAGGGCCGAGAACTGTCGTAAATAGGTAGAAATTTAATTTAGGAGGTATCTGATTGTTAAACATTGGGTCACTTAGACTTGTAAGCGCTGAACATGAACATGGCCTGGTGGAAAGTATCTAGAAAACGCGGAAACTGCGGAGCACCCTAAATCTCGAGTATAAGACAAATTTGGCGTCACAAATGTCCGAGAACTGTCGTAATAGTTATAAGTTAAACTTACATGAGGTATCTGATGGTTGAAACTTGCGTAACTGACGCCTGTAGACACTATACATTGCCTGGTTGAGAATATCTGCAAAACGCGGAAAGCGCGGGACACCCTAATTTTCGAGTATAACGCAGATTTAACCTCACAAACGGCCGCGAACTGCCGTGATAGTTAAAAATCGAACTCATCAAAAATATGAAGGTGAAACATTCAACCACTGACCATTATACATGCCCAGCATGGCCTCGTGGCAAACATCTAGAAAACGCGGAAACCGCGGGACACCCTAAATTTCGAGTTCAAGACAGGTTTGGCCTCACAACGATTATAACGATTATAAACCTGGCCACGCGGAACATACCTTGATAACGCGGAAACTGCGGGACACCCTAATTTTGGAGTACAAGGCAGATTTAACCTCACAAACGACCGCGAACTGTCGTGATAGTTAAAAATCGAACTTATGAAGTATCTGAGGGGTAAACATTCGGTCACTGACCCCGTTAGACGCTGAAAAATAGCATGGCGGAATATATTTAGAAAACGCGTAAACTGAGGGACATCCTAATTTTCGACTACAAAGCAGATTGTAACCTCACAAACGGCCGCGAACTGTCGTGATAGTTGAAATTGAAACTTATGAAGTATCGGAGGGTAAAACATGCAATCACTGACCATTATAGACGCTCAACCTGGCTTCGCGGAAATATCTAGAAAACGCGGAACCTTCGGGAGACTCAAATTGTACTGAATATATATAGAACACCAACCAAAGTACTGTAATCGAAAGCAAACATGAATTCCATTGACAAGTTGTTTTAGTGCCTACTTTGCGATCTGTAAAGGTCAATGACCGACTGTTCCGCGTTCCGCGTTTTCCTCTTGTTTCAGCGCTTTAGGAATCGGGGTTTCCCGCTTTTTCCGCAGTTTCTGCGTTTTAGGGGCCATTTCAACGAGTTCCGCGTTCCCTCCTTTTAGGGTTACCCGTCTTCTTGCTATTCTCCAGACATTCCTCTGAATCTGAATGCCTGCAAATCAATATCTTGGTGAAGACTTGGTACAAATATGATTACACTGTTCAAGTACTCACTCTGACTCGCCATCTAACTCTGTTGGGTGGAAGCTATCATCACTTGACAGGGATTGGATATCACTTTCACAGTCTTCATAATCCTCTCCAGCAATAGGGTTTGGACAGCGATGAAAAGACACTTTGGGTACCGAATATCGCGTATTCGAGCAACCATACGCGACACCAGATGTACCTCCGTGCCGCATCTTCTTCATACCTTCCATATTCACAATCAAATCCAGTATCAAAATCAATCCCAACACGAATAACTATCTGTTTACCACACTGAGCTATACCAGGACTTTAGCCGTGTCACTCACATGACGTCATTTCATAGCTGAATGATTCCATATCCGTTTTTCAGCTTTTCGATTTATAATTTAAATTACTTGAAAACTATCATGTAATTTCAATTTTTATTATTTTATTCATATTCCTAACCACATAACGTACGATATAAGGCAAAGTCATTTTTAAGATGCAGTTGACCTTTAAGAAAGGTCAACTTTTGCTCAGCTCCCTCCGGAGCGCCACTGCGGTGCTGATTTGCGGCATCTCAGTCGAATTTTGCTATAAATTTGACAAATTCCTTAAAGGTCAACTGCATCTTCAAAATGACTTTTGCTTATTTCATACATTATGTCGCTAGCAATATGAATAAAATAATTAAATTGTAATTTCTGCATAATTTTGAAGTAATTTAAATTATAAATCGAAAAGCCAAAAAACGGAAACGAAACCATTCAGCCATGAAATGACGTCATGTAACTGACACAGCAGAAGTCTTGATATTACCTGGTTTGCATTTGCATAAGGTTATCCCTGTTGCTGTAGAATTGAGTGTTTCAGTGTGATCGTGAAAGCAATATGTGGTACTCAAAGTGTCCTTACATCGCTTTCACAAGCCATATGCCGGCAGCCGACCGGACGTCTGTAGCTGAACACTGCCGAACACCGTGAAGACCAAAATTGCGCACAGAATCACATTTATGCGCGGATCACTTCCAACCATCTTGCTTCAATGAAGTATCCGAGATACACAAGCTAGTTGACTACCGAACACAGGCAACTATCGTGTGTACTCCCGTCCACACTTCATTTTCACGGAGGAATACCGGTACTCCTCTAAAGCTACGTACGGTAAGTGAAAATGTATTGAGTCAGCTAGTACTATAAGAGTGTAACTAACCGTTTCTATCAGTATTGACTGTGGTGGTAATGAAAGTAGTTATTGTTTGCACTCAAGTATACATGTAGAATTAAGTGTATGCCTTCAAAAACTTTTGAAGTGGAAGTATTCTAAAATTAAGCCACTTCACTCATTGAATGAAGTAGTGGCATTAGTTACTGAAAAGGGAATATGTAACCAGCTGACTGCATGACCTGATGTTGAGCAAGACATCATCATTGAAAGTTTTTTCCTTTGGTCCCATTGTAAATACCCAATTGACGATATAGTTCTTGAGGCTGCCTCCAGAGCTACCTTCATAGTGGATTTAGTCATTTGTATCAAAGTCCGACACTATTTGTATGAGAGCATCATCAGCACAGAAAAGTGATAATTGCTGTATGAAATAGTGAAATATTATTCCATTTTATGCTAGTTGACGTCATATTTGTATTTGCAACTATTGATATACAAAGTTCTCTAAAATTCTCTACTAGTTTCTGACGATTACCCCTGACGAGAGTCAGCCGAAAATATTCCGGTTCATATCAATATATTATTCAATTGTATATTGGACAACTACAGAATTTTCATCTTTTCGACATTAGATAAGAATTAGAATTATAGGCCACAACTACACAGTTTACCGGCATTTTGTTCTAATTCTAATTCGACAATTACTTAGTTGTCCAAGTCTGCCATGAATGACGTTTTGAAAATTATATGTACAAGCAATTGCTATCGTTATTGAGCTCATAACTGGTCCCCCTCTTTGTAGGAAACCGTCCAACTCTGGCAAGAACACGAAAACATCTTGAACCAAATCAAAAATTTCTGGAACAAACTGGCCCGGCGCTGGAATCCAAACTCCGTCTCAGCAACATGAAAGGCATCGACCACGAACTCGAGGCCAAGAAAAGGCTGAAAGATCAAGTGGACCACGCCGCCACGGGAATGGAACTGGCCAACATCGAAAAGTTGGAAGGCAGGAATAGCGAGACGGGAATGGGAAAATTGAAAGAGGAGCATGAATGCATCAATGAAAAGCTTCTAGAGGTGATTCTGAATTGCTAATGCAGGGGGTTCTTAACCTTGTTAGCGAGAACACCTAAGCTTTTTATATTTTTACAATAAATCCAACATTTTCTACTCTAATAGCTACGCTTTTACATTAGGGTGTTCAAAAATGACTTTTTTTCTCAAATCGTACTGGCTACTTGCGCTAAAATTGTTAGTTTACCTAATTGAAGCCTACGCGCATAATTTGGTTCAATTCCAACCAGTGGAAGTGGAGTTATTGCCATAGAAAAAGTTGGATTTTCAATAAAATAGTATTTACGGTGACCAACTCTTTAATTATTTAATACAAGTGTGCCCACCTTAAATACTATTTTATTCCAATCCAAATTTTTCGACCGCAATAACTCCGCTTCCACTGGTTGTAATTGTGTCAAATTTGGTGAACATCGTTCCTATAGACAACCTAACACGGCTACTGGTTGGAATTGAACCAAATTATGCGCGTAGGCTTCAATTAGGTAAACTAACAATTTTAGCACAAGTAGCCAGTACGATTTGAGAAAAAAAGTCATTTTTGAACACCCCTATGATACAAGTTGGAATTGAGCCAAATTTGATATGCAGTGTTTTTGGCCGAGCTGAAGATTCGATCAGCTAGCCGGTAATATTCAAAAACAAAGGTACTCTAGCGGACACCTATTGTGCCAGAGTCTGGATGATTTTTGAACTACACAATCATATTTGTGTTCTGAGTAGCCAAACTGCAAAATTTCGGCATATGTTCGCAATATGCTCTAAAAATTACATGATTACTAGGGCAGGTTTTTGCTGCGGTCAAGTCCGTGGAAAGTTACATTTATTTTTCACAAAGGTGTACTTAAGTCGCATTTATGGACAAATTGCTTGTAATTGTTTGGGTATGTGAGGCTCGAACCGATCCGTATCCAAGGCACTATAGCAAAACTAAGTGATGGCAATTTCAACCAAATCTATAGTTTAAAAAATTGACCTCACAATGAAAATATACTTTTCAGCAGTCTAGCCCGAAAGTACGTCACATCCGAAAAGACTTCAAAATTCAACGACAGTGATATAATCAAGCGATCTATTTACATATAGTGCAAAATATTTCCATTATAAAGTTAGTTGCATGAAAAATCGAAAAAAGTTGCATGGAAAAAATGGAGAAACGTTGCAATATAAGAATCCTCCAAACAGCTCAAAACCCCCTACTATATAAATTCCGAGTATTTAGGAAGCTGTAACAAAAAAGCTGCAAAAGTTGCAAAAACTTGCCCTAATGAGGACACTTTGGCCCAGCAACAGATCTTATGAATAAGGACAAGTTGGTTAGTTTTAAAAACTCGATTCAAGTCTAATACTCGGATATGCATTGCAACAACTAATTTACAGGTCAAGTCTGCTCTCGACGCAAGCATTGCCGAAGTACAAGGTATTGAGCAGGACTGGATCAGTTGCGACACTGAGATGAACCATATATCGGATTGGACAAAAACTATGCAAGCCAAGGTAACCAGTGCTATTTCAGGCCGACTCAATCGCCAGCATGCACCGCGGGCTTTCTCGGTAGTACAATTTTATCACAGGATCTATCTGCCTTCCTGTGCAAGGCACATTCAGCAAATTTGTTGATCAAAGTTCGTGTTTGAACCGTGGCAATATTCAATTTAGGTCGGCGAAGTCGAGCGTTCGCAGGACGCGCCTGAGGATCAATTCTCGAAAGCTCAAGAGCTGTTGGGAGAGATCCAGGCTGAATCTCACAGACTGTCTCAGTTAGAGGAACGTCTTGGTAACATTGAAGGGTGGGAATCTCCAACCACTCTACACGCAAAGCTGGCCAACGTTCGGAATCAGCGGGAACAGGTATTTTTTTTGATTTCATTTCCACCTGTTTTGGTGATTGGCATCTAGGGCTGTTCAAAAACAACTTTTTGTTCCACATTTTCCTGGCTACTTGTTAAAATTGTTAGGCAGTGTGTAAAAAAATGCTGCACCCCAATTTTGGCTCAATTCTAACCATGGGAAGCGAAGTGATTATAGCAGAAAATTTTTGATTTATTCAATAAAATTAAAATATATAAGTTATTCTCAATTCCTACCGGTGGAAGCGGAGTTACTGGAGTACCAAAATTTCGGAGTAGGGAAAAAAAGGTATTACGCAGTCGAATTCTTTCACTATTTATTATGCATCTATTATCTGCTATAGACCATGATATGAAATCCTAAATTTTTTACATCGATGACTTCGCCTTATTCGGGTTGTAATTGAGCGATAATTGACCTAACAATTTTAGCAAGTAAAATTTGAAGTAAAAAAGTTATTTTTGAACAGCCCTAATCTTGAATGTTGTTCTCAGGACTATATTCATTGCAGTATAATTTATTTACGTGTGCCCCTTATGAAGGCTTTTAGGCACAATAACAAGCATATAAACAAGGATTGAATTGAAAACCAATTTGGCAAAGTATTACTATCTCTGCTTATATGAGGAGCGTATAGTCTCTCATGATAACGGTGTTTCTGGCCCTAATTTCCAAGTATCAGGACAGACAGATGAAACACCAAGCATGTGGTGACTTTACTAATCCTTGAAGACACAATGAAATGACCATCTTTGCCGTCCTGGTCTCGAGTCATGGACAATGACTCTAGTACCACTCGAGTCAATACACAAATTGACTCGAGCCGAGTCATGACTTCAGTCATTACAACCCTGGTGTGATCGGTCGTTGTTCCCAAATTCTCACGACATGGGTTCCTGAAACTTTTGTTACGCAGACCCCTAAATGTTTTTATCTTCGCGTACCCCCAAGAAGGAAATTCTTCGGTATAATATTTCTAAATTAGATTAGAATCAGTATTACTGAATTTGCCAAAACTATGAAATAGAATTAGGTTGAGTTCATTGTCGTAAGCACGAGAATGACAAATGTCTGTGCACAAAGATTGGCTCGTTTTGCACCATTCAGTTTTCCTGTATCACTTTCAGCACCAGAAATTAGATAATAATTACAATTAGAGCATGAAAAATTTAAAAAATTAGATTTGAATTCAATTGTCGGCACTGGGCTTTAATTAGTCTAATTTGACCACTTAAAATATCTCGTTGCTTAGGTCTGGTGCCAGTAGAGGACATTGCATGCTGACTCTTTTGCTGCAATTCTCAATATTCTTATATATCATAAAAAAGTAGCCATTGGGCAAACAAAACGTTCTGGAAAAGGGCCGTGTCGTTCAGAATCTGTCTCGACATGAAACTGAATAATCATTATGCTTTACGATTGCTCTCGCAAATTTCTGAATTCCAAAATCTGCCGATTGCTATCGAAAAACCAAATTTTTGGAGTTAGGATCAAGTATCTGATTTGTCGTGAATCCAGGATTAATCACTCTGTTTCAGCCAATTCCCTGCTATTTTGACTGACCTTTCACGTACTCCAGTTTAATAACCCCTGTCTTAAAGAGTTTAAATTCATATTCAGAAATTCAGTCACAGTCTGGAACAAGTCAAACTCGGGCTGACGACCCTACAGCCGGAAGCAAAACTTCTGAAAGATCCGGCCAAGGCTCATGCTAAGAAACAGACGCTCCAGCACAAGTAAGGACGCGATCCCGTTATAATTTGCTCTCTCCTGTGTTACATTTCTCCTTTCCCAATGTCCTTAATGTATTTCTCATTTCTTCATTTGTCTCTGCCTTCTTTTGCAGGTACACGGACGTTATGAACAGGACCAGGAGCAGAAGCCACAATTTCGACGAAGCAGTTTCCAAGTGGCAGCAATACGAGAAGAAATTATATGCAGTCAAGCAGTTTATTGATAGGTAAAACGCGATCCGAGTGCTTGCATTTGTGGAGTTATTTTACTTCTCGAAAATCGAAAAAAAGTGGAAGTCTAGTGTCACAAATGGACGTTTGCCTATTTATTACATGATTCAAAAGAAATGGGGAGAGGACGTTATATAGTAGGGCATACACCGACTCATCCGTGCATATGCATTATGCATACCATGAGTGCATTATGTACAAATATAGCTTTGTAAGGCTTTCTAAGTCTTGGGAATTATGATGTATGGGATGGGTAAGATTACAAATGCAGGACAAATCTATATTGTTTCAAATGCAAATTTCTGTAATTTGGATCTTTCGTTTCAATCATTTTCATCGCCATAAATCTTTGTCGTCTGAATTTGCTTTTAATTTGATTGTCACCTCAATTAGTATTTGCTATGCCAACGATTCAAGAACTGTCCTTCCCACACCTAACGTCAGTTTTGTGCCTCCCTCCTCCATCAATATACTTATAATTTGATTTGTAGGTGCGAGTGTGTTGTAGCTGCCGACAACAGCGCCTTGCCCGGCGACCCGCAAAAACTCAAGTTGGAACTACAAACCGCTGACAAGTTATGGAACGAAGTACCCATTAATAAAGTAAATATACATCTTTCTATTTCTGCTAAACATTAGCCTACCTAAAGTCTCCATCTTTGTGTGACATCTGGCAATGGAATTGCTAGGAAAATAACTTTGTATCTTCTTTTTGGCTGTGTTTCATGTCAATCCATTTTGTTCAGAATGCGTTGCAAGATGCACGCGAATTCGTGGACGAAATCGATAAAGTCTCGCCGGTTGATACGGAAACGGTTTTGCCTGAAATCAATCAAATGGTGAGAAAGTCGGTGTGTCGTATGTTTGAGGAAAGATACTACAAGCGGACTTATACCAGGGATGTTTCTTAATATTAGGCAGCAAATTTTGGTACAAGAGAATACCTCATATCAATATTAGCACCATGTAGTTTGGTTGGAGAGCTCTTTGGGTGTACAGAACATCAATAAACCATTGAATAATACATTTGGCTGACACTCGCCATGACATCCCGGGTTGTGCCAGCAGAGGGATCTCATTGTAGTCTAAAAATAGTACATTGAGCCTAAGACAATGTGGTTGCCGCGATCAATCATTTTATTCTCGTGCCGTTGTATTTGGTGATATGATTGTTGATATACAATGTTCTCTCCAATTCTCTACTAGTTGCTGATGATTACCCCTGACGAGCGTTAGCCAGAAATATTTGGGTTTATTTCAATACGAATATACTATTCACTTGTATATCTTTATCAGTTTTGTTGTATGTAACTGGTCATCAATGATAATTACATGGAATGTGATGGATATATGAAGGATAACCATTGTGTTAATTTCTGTTTCAGGACGCAACTTCAATGCTTCTTCCACCGAGAAATTTTGACGATCCATTTCCTCAAACTGTAATCTCGCAAATGACCCAGCAAATTCAAATCATATACGATTACCGGGGAGGCGAGTGGCGCAGTGTGTAAAACGACTGCGCGACGACACCAATGGCCGCTGGTTCGAACCCCAGTTCGGGCTAGTTTCCATGTGTTGGAGGCTTTCTGGGCTCCTCATCGCTGATCCCGCTGTATAAACAGTGTCTTCGAAAACGCCCAGACACACAGTAAGCCACGCTGTACGAAGACGGCACCAGAGACCCGTTGGATGGATGGATGGATGTGAGAGAGTCTGACTGATGAATGAAAATGAAAGATCGAAGCACTTGCAAGCGAAAGAAGATGTGAAGATACGAAGTCATTGAAACTGAATACTTGCAATATCAATGTCGTGATGCAAAAGGCCACTAATGGCGATAAGCGTCACTGAAATGTTGTGCATTAATAATAATAATAATAATAATACACGATTACCGTGCTGAATTGGACCGAAACTGATTTACCGTGGCGGAATTGTGAAACAAAACAATATACACTAGACCAGTGCTTTTCAACCTGTGTGATGGTTCGCACCAGTGTGAATGAAAAAAATATCAGTGCAGATGACGAGCGTGGGGCGAACGAAAAATCCGGACGAGTGGGAATGAAAATTGTCCATATTTCTCACTATTATCACTATTATTCCGACGTGGAATAATTCAAATAAACACGATATTAAGTACAATGAGCACGTAAGTTTTATCGTTTGGAAGCAATTCTAAAAACTTGTTGGTAGCTAAGCTTTTCTAGTTCACAAGTGAGGAACGCTCCCGATGCGTGCATAATGCAAAGTTTGAGATAGCATTTCCGTGCAAGAGGAATACGTCACTGCATGGAAAAAAGAAGGAGTTCAATCGGTATCAGTTGCTCACTTGCTCGGAACTATCCACCGTGTATGGATATTGTATACGGACCTTGTAGGAATGTTGGTAATAGTAGCTGATGCCAGCGTTGACATTTGGCATATTTGAATGCAAAATATTGGAATTTTGCCACACATTCATGTTATGGTTAACAGTAGAATTTAGCGTTTCTTCAGCTATAACAATTAGCACATTAGATCTATAACAAGTTTTGTTTACTCATGTACCTAACCAAGGATTAGAGGCTGCTATAAATAAAATTAGTGTAGGCACATTAGTGTCTTACGTCCAGTGAATATTTATCTTGCATCACATAGAATTGCTAAGTCACTGGGCAGTTTATCTACTGACCAGTTCAATGGCCTGTTTGTAATTCGAACTCCACTATTTAGGCTCAGACACGCTTTCCTGTTCTTGGACTGATGATCTCAGGCCAAGTCTAGATCGTAAAGGCGTATGCCTATATATAACATATTGGTGATTCCACTAAGGTTGCTGATCCATAGCAGAGATGTATAGAGTTCTATATATCCCTGATCCATAGGAAAAGTTTGCCTAGTTCGTGTTTGTACTAAAAGCTTTGTAATACTCCGAACCCTACCGGTTTAGCTTGAGCTGTGAGCCCCCTCTGCAGAGCAAAATAAAATCCACCAAGCCGTATGTCTTACGATATTCCTTATGCAGCCTAATTTAAGCTTAATTAGACTGCTGAACCTTATTACTCTTTATGTATAAGGATATGTGGGATAGTACTTTGGCATTATTTCAGTCAGTCTTCCAATATTGTACGATTGACCGCTGAGACCAATTCCGCCGTTGGCTACCCGGGCCGATATAGCTGTGTGTTAATCATGAATCTCATGTGAGTAATAATTATTCAAGAAGGTTAAAGTGTTGACTTTGACACCACAAGGATGCCGAACGTTGTTATTGAAAGATATGTTGATTTGTGTACTGCATAGATAAAAAGTAAATGAACCCTATAAGCTTATCCATAAACAACAGTCATCAATTACTCGGATTGTGTGGGTTTGTATAGCAATGCATTCCTGATTTTAACGCCCACCGTACCATCCAATCGTCTAACATTAGCGTTACCATATTTTGGAATTGGGAAACAAGGACTAAAATTTAAAGGTCAACTGCATCTTCCTGACAACTTTGCGGAATCATGTTCAGAATTTTTTTTCATTACGAAATTACCGACTTTCCGTGTTTCAACTCAATCGGAAATTGCCCTAATTTTGACTGAAAGTTCCAATATTGGCATGTTTACAGAAAAAGCAGAATGTGCATTGTGACGTCAAGTGAGTGACACATATTATCAACACCGTTCACAGCTGCTGTTTGTGTTCTCGCTGTTTTTATTCTAGTCAGTTATGGCCGAGGTTTCCATTGTAACGGATTTGCCAAGTGATATTGAGACTGAGTCCGAGTACTCGGATGTCGAATGTAAGTATCATTTTTGCACGTACTTACAAAATTACCGTTTAAATGCCGGATTGGTTCAGGTGTTGATGCGCTCGATCCCACGTCCGTGGAACCCCTTGCAGCTTCATATGATGGGTCATGATCAGCCTAGATTGCTCAGCGCAAGCCACTCGTCGATACTACATGAGATACAGTTATATATATAGTCTGTAGTGTAATAGCTCGTTTCAGTCATGTATCTTGATAAGTTTTTGCTGTAAGGAGGTTCCGAGAGTTACTGACAGAATTAAAGTGTATCACAGAATTGCCAGGATGCAATTCAGTGTGTCTGGACGTTGACGTATTGCAGATGTCCTACTATGGATATCAACAGGAATATGGCCGCATAATAATAACATCGAGTTCAATGCATGAATGGGATGAGTCTCTGATTCGGTTGCCAAATACTTTTCTCGCACTAATACACTTGTTTTCACTTTTCAGGAAGTTGAAACATTCTGCCTACAGAAATTGTGTTCACTGGGAATGGGGATTCTGTGGCAAAAACCAGCGGAAAATCCTGCCTGCATGCGTTGTTACTGCTGTCCGAACAAAATTTACGTCGTATTCTTACAAAGGATTCCAGTTCAGTAACGCCACATTGTGAATGTACAGTTGTATTCCAAATAATAAACGCATATAACTCATCGACCAAAATAACTACTGTGTCAGGCAGAAAAGCATATCGGGTTTTATGTCGGTCGGGCAATAGCTTCCTCTCTGCTAATTTTGATTATGCTGCTAATCAGAGGAGGTGGAACGGTCTCAGCACAATCGCTCAACTCAACAGTTTCTGGTCCAGTTCTGATGAGTGCTTGAACTTCTTCGACAAGCTCATTGCAGTAATCTAGAACAGGCATAACAATATGACGAAATCTTATGATGCAGTCAGATCAACGGCAGTTACCAAATGTTGAATTTTCAAGTATCTTGTGGACCGCGGTGCTCCTTCTTTCGACATTTTCTGAGTTTTCGAGCAAATTTCATTGAAATACAGGATTGCCAACTGCATCCTACAAAAAATGCATAATTGATGAGGCTAGTAATCATGCCAAAATCTGATATAGGTTGTTTTGAATAGCTGAGACACTGCAAGGTACCTACCTGGCTTTTTGACTAAAATATGGTTGTAGTGATATAACTTTGGGCAGAAATGATTGAGGAGGGCATTGAATGATTCACTTCCAGCAGTGTGTCCATTCCGCGATAGATGGCGTATGTCATGTTTCATTCGTGTGGAGTACAGAACATCGCAAATCCTTTCACATGCCAATGAATCTGAAAATGGATTGTCATAATGGTAAACAACAGAATCAAAGATGCTATTCATCGTAACTTAAATTTAGACCTGTATGTATCATTTATATATGCTGAATGGAGCAGTTTGTTTCTTTTTGATACAGTCAAGTAGGCTACTTCATCTTTAAAGGATGTAACGGCATCTACACTATCCATAAATCAAAATCTGGAGTATGAGCAGTTTGTGCAGTCTTGCATGATTCTCAGTGTGCTACCTAAACCAGACTCTTGCACGTCCGACTCTGATTGACACATTGGACAATGTTGAAAAATGCTCACCAGCTTATTTCTGTCCACAATGAAGAACTGGGTCTTCTTGGGGTAACCCTAAAAGGAGGGAACGCGGAAACTGCGGAAAACGCGGAACTCGCGGAAATGGCCCCTAAAACGCGGAAACTGCGGAAAAAGCGGGAAACCTCGATTCCTAAAGCGCTGAAACAAGAGGAAAACGCGGAACAGTCGGTCATTGACCTTTACAGATCACAAAGTAGGCACTAAAACGAGGAAACAGCGGAAAAGGCGGAACGCGGGACAGTCGGTCATTGACATTTGTAGATCTTATAGAAGGGACCCTGAAGTCTAAAACGAGGAAATTGCGGGACACCAATTTTCGAGTGAGGCGAAGTAGGACTCATAAATGGCAAAGAACTGTCGCAATAGTTGAAAATTGAAATTATTAGGTATCTGAGAGTCAGACAGTCATTCCCTAGCGATTGTAAACCTGGCCTCGCGAAACATACCTTGATAACGCGGAAACTGCGGGACACCCTAATTTTGGAGTAGGCTACCAGGAAGATTTAACCTCACAAACGACCGCGAACTGTCGTGATAGTTAAAAATCGAACTTATGAAGTATCTGAGGGCTAAACATTCGGTCACTAACGATTATACATGCCCAGCATGGCCTCGTGGCAAACATCTAGAAAACGCGGAAACCGCGGGACACCCTAAATTTCGAGTTTAAGACAGGTTTGGCCTCACAAAGGGCCGAGAACTGTCGTAAATAGGTAGAAATTTAATTTAGGAGGTATCTGATTGTTAAACATTGGGTCACTTAGACTTGTAAGCGCTGAACATGAACATGGCCTGGTGGAAAGTATCTAGAAAACGCGGAAACTGCGGAGCACCCTAAATCTCGAGTATAAGACAAATTTGGCGTCACAAATGTCCGAGAACTGTCGTAATAGTTATAAGTTAAACTTACATGAGGTATCTGATGGTTGAAACTTGCGTAACTGACGCCTGTAGACACTATACATTGCCTGGTTGAGAATATCTGCAAAACGCGGAAAGCGCGGGACACCCTAATTTTCGAGTATAACGCAGATTTAACCTCACAAACGGCCGCGAACTGCCGTGATAGTTAAAAATCGAACTCATCAAAAATATGAAGGTGAAACATTCAACCACTGACCATTATACATGCCCAGCATGGCCTCGTGGCAAACATCTAGAAAACGCGGAAACCGCGGGACACCCTAAATTTCGAGTTCAAGACAGGTTTGGCCTCACAACGATTATAACGATTATAAACCTGGCCACGCGGAACATACCTTGATAACGCGGAAACTGCGGGACACCCTAATTTTGGAGTACAAGGCAGATTTAACCTCACAAACGACCGCGAACTGTCGTGATAGTTAAAAATCGAACTTATGAAGTATCTGAGGGGTAAACATTCGGTCACTGACCCCGTTAGACGCTGAAAAATAGCATGGCGGAATATATTTAGAAAACGCGTAAACTGAGGGACATCCTAATTTTCGACTACAAAGCAGATTGTAACCTCACAAACGGCCGCGAACTGTCGTGATAGTTGAAATTGAAACTTATGAAGTATCGGAGGGTAAAACATGCAATCACTGACCATTATAGACGCTCAACCTGGCTTCGCGGAAATATCTAGAAAACGCGGAACCTTCGGGAGACTCAAATTGTACTGAATATATATAGAACACCAACCAAAGTACTGTAATCGAAAGCAAACATGAATTCCATTGACAAGTTGTTTTAGTGCCTACTTTGCGATCTGTAAAGGTCAATGACCGACTGTTCCGCGTTCCGCGTTTTCCTCTTGTTTCAGCGCTTTAGGAATCGGGGTTTCCCGCTTTTTCCGCAGTTTCTGCGTTTTAGGGGCCATTTCAACGAGTTCCGCGTTCCCTCCTTTTAGGGTTACCCGTCTTCTTGCTATTCTCCAGACATTCCTCTGAATCTGAATGCCTGCAAATCAATATCTTGGTGAAGACTTGGTACAAATATGATTACACTGTTCAAGTACTCACTCTGACTCGCCATCTAACTCTGTTGGGTGGAAGCTATCATCACTTGACAGGGATTGGATATCACTTTCACAGTCTTCATAATCCTCTCCAGCAATAGGGTTTGGACAGCGATGAAAAGACACTTTGGGTACCGAATATCGCGTATTCGAGCAACCATACGCGACACCAGATGTACCTCCGTGCCGCATCTTCTTCATACCTTCCATATTCACAATCAAATCCAGTATCAAAATCAATCCCAACACGAATAACTATCTGTTTACCACACTGAGCTATACCAGGACTTTAGCCGTGTCACTCACATGACGTCATTTCATAGCTGAATGATTCCATATCCGTTTTTCAGCTTTTCGATTTATAATTTAAATTACTTGAAAACTATCATGTAATTTCAATTTTTATTATTTTATTCATATTCCTAACCACATAACGTACGATATAAGGCAAAGTCATTTTTAAGATGCAGTTGACCTTTAAGAAAGGTCAACTTTTGCTCAGCTCCCTCCGGAGCGCCACTGCGGTGCTGATTTGCGGCATCTCAGTCGAATTTTGCTATAAATTTGACAAATTCCTTAAAGGTCAACTGCATCTTCAAAATGACTTTTGCTTATTTCATACATTATGTCGCTAGCAATATGAATAAAATAATTAAATTGTAATTTCTGCATAATTTTGAAGTAATTTAAATTATAAATCGAAAAGCCAAAAAACGGAAACGAAACCATTCAGCCATGAAATGACGTCATGTAACTGACACAGCAGAAGTCTTGATATTACCTGGTTTGCATTTGCATAAGGTTATCCCTGTTGCTGTAGAATTGAGTGTTTCAGTGTGATCGTGAAAGCAATATGTGGTACTCAAAGTGTCCTTACATCGCTTTCACAAGCCATATGCCGGCAGCCGACCGGACGTCTGTAGCTGAACACTGC
Source organism: Botryllus schlosseri (assembly GCF_051294905.1). Taxonomy (NCBI): domain Eukaryota; kingdom Metazoa; phylum Chordata; class Ascidiacea; order Stolidobranchia; family Styelidae; genus Botryllus; species Botryllus schlosseri. The sequence goes on from NW_027648627.1 coordinate 627,876, forward strand.
CGAACACCGTGAAGACCAAAATTGCGCACAGAATCACATTTATGCGCGGATCACTTCCAACCATCTTGCTTCAATGAAGTATCCGAGATACACAAGCTAGTTGACTACCGAACACAGGCAACTATCGTGTGTACTCCCGTCCACACTTCATTTTCACGGAGGAATACCGGTACTCCTCTAAAGCTACGTACGGTAAGTGAAAATGTATTGAGTCAGCTAGTACTATAAGAGTGTAACTAACCGTTTCTATCAGTATTGACTGTGGTGGTAATGAAAGTAGTTATTGTTTGCACTCAAGTATACATGTAGAATTAAGTGTATGCCTTCAAAAACTTTTGAAGTGGAAGTATTCTAAAATTAAGCCACTTCACTCATTGAATGAAGTAGTGGCATTAGTTACTGAAAAGGGAATATGTAACCAGCTGACTGCATGACCTGATGTTGAGCAAGACATCATCATTGAAAGTTTTTTCCTTTGGTCCCATTGTAAATACCCAATTGACGATATAGTTCTTGAGGCTGCCTCCAGAGCTACCTTCATAGTGGATTTAGTCATTTGTATCAAAGTCCGACACTATTTGTATGAGAGCATCATCAGCACAGAAAAGTGATAATTGCTGTATGAAATAGTGAAATATTATTCCATTTTATGCTAGTTGACGTCATATTTGTATTTGCAACTATTGATATACAAAGTTCTCTAAAATTCTCTACTAGTTTCTGACGATTACCCCTGACGAGAGTCAGCCGAAAATATTCCGGTTCATATCAATATATTATTCAATTGTATATTGGACAACTACAGAATTTTCATCTTTTCGACATTAGATAAGAATTAGAATTATAGGCCACAACTACACAGTTTACCGGCATTTTGTTCTAATTCTAATTCGACAATTACTTAGTTGTCCAAGTCTGCCATGAATGACGTTTTGAAAATTATATGTACAAGCAATTGCTATCGTTATTGAGCTCATAACTGGTCCCCCTCTTTGTAGGAAACCGTCCAACTCTGGCAAGAACACGAAAACATCTTGAACCAAATCAAAAATTTCTGGAACAAACTGGCCCGGCGCTGGAATCCAAACTCCGTCTCAGCAACATGAAAGGCATCGACCACGAACTCGAGGCCAAGAAAAGGCTGAAAGATCAAGTGGACCACGCCGCCACGGGAATGGAACTGGCCAACATCGAAAAGTTGGAAGGCAGGAATAGCGAGACGGGAATGGGAAAATTGAAAGAGGAGCATGAATGCATCAATGAAAAGCTTCTAGAGGTGATTCTGAATTGCTAATGCAGGGGGTTCTTAACCTTGTTAGCGAGAACACCTAAGCTTTTTATATTTTTACAATAAATCCAACATTTTCTACTCTAATAGCTACGCTTTTACATTAGGGTGTTCAAAAATGACTTTTTTTCTCAAATCGTACTGGCTACTTGCGCTAAAATTGTTAGTTTACCTAATTGAAGCCTACGCGCATAATTTGGTTCAATTCCAACCAGTGGAAGTGGAGTTATTGCCATAGAAAAAGTTGGATTTTCAATAAAATAGTATTTACGGTGACCAACTCTTTAATTATTTAATACAAGTGTGCCCACCTTAAATACTATTTTATTCCAATCCAAATTTTTCGACCGCAATAACTCCGCTTCCACTGGTTGTAATTGTGTCAAATTTGGTGAACATCGTTCCTATAGACAACCTAACACGGCTACTGGTTGGAATTGAACCAAATTATGCGCGTAGGCTTCAATTAGGTAAACTAACAATTTTAGCACAAGTAGCCAGTACGATTTGAGAAAAAAAGTCATTTTTGAACACCCCTATGATACAAGTTGGAATTGAGCCAAATTTGATATGCAGTGTTTTTGGCCGAGCTGAAGATTCGATCAGCTAGCCGGTAATATTCAAAAACAAAGGTACTCTAGCGGACACCTATTGTGCCAGAGTCTGGATGATTTTTGAACTACACAATCATATTTGTGTTCTGAGTAGCCAAACTGCAAAATTTCGGCATATGTTCGCAATATGCTCTAAAAATTACATGATTACTAGGGCAGGTTTTTGCTGCGGTCAAGTCCGTGGAAAGTTACATTTATTTTTCACAAAGGTGTACTTAAGTCGCATTTATGGACAAATTGCTTGTAATTGTTTGGGTATGTGAGGCTCGAACCGATCCGTATCCAAGGCACTATAGCAAAACTAAGTGATGGCAATTTCAACCAAATCTATAGTTTAAAAAATTGACCTCACAATGAAAATATACTTTTCAGCAGTCTAGCCCGAAAGTACGTCACATCCGAAAAGACTTCAAAATTCAACGACAGTGATATAATCAAGCGATCTATTTACATATAGTGCAAAATATTTCCATTATAAAGTTAGTTGCATGAAAAATCGAAAAAAGTTGCATGGAAAAAATGGAGAAACGTTGCAATATAAGAATCCTCCAAACAGCTCAAAACCCCCTACTATATAAATTCCGAGTATTTAGGAAGCTGTAACAAAAAAGCTGCAAAAGTTGCAAAAACTTGCCCTAATGAGGACACTTTGGCCCAGCAACAGATCTTATGAATAAGGACAAGTTGGTTAGTTTTAAAAACTCGATTCAAGTCTAATACTCGGATATGCATTGCAACAACTAATTTACAGGTCAAGTCTGCTCTCGACGCAAGCATTGCCGAAGTACAAGGTATTGAGCAGGACTGGATCAGTTGCGACACTGAGATGAACCATATATCGGATTGGACAAAAACTATGCAAGCCAAGGTAACCAGTGCTATTTCAGGCCGACTCAATCGCCAGCATGCACCGCGGGCTTTCTCGGTAGTACAATTTTATCACAGGATCTATCTGCCTTCCTGTGCAAGGCACATTCAGCAAATTTGTTGATCAAAGTTCGTGTTTGAACCGTGGCAATATTCAATTTAGGTCGGCGAAGTCGAGCGTTCGCAGGACGCGCCTGAGGATCAATTCTCGAAAGCTCAAGAGCTGTTGGGAGAGATCCAGGCTGAATCTCACAGACTGTCTCAGTTAGAGGAACGTCTTGGTAACATTGAAGGGTGGGAATCTCCAACCACTCTACACGCAAAGCTGGCCAACGTTCGGAATCAGCGGGAACAGGTATTTTTTTTGATTTCATTTCCACCTGTTTTGGTGATTGGCATCTAGGGCTGTTCAAAAACAACTTTTTGTTCCACATTTTCCTGGCTACTTGTTAAAATTGTTAGGCAGTGTGTAAAAAAATGCTGCACCCCAATTTTGGCTCAATTCTAACCATGGGAAGCGAAGTGATTATAGCAGAAAATTTTTGATTTATTCAATAAAATTAAAATATATAAGTTATTCTCAATTCCTACCGGTGGAAGCGGAGTTACTGGAGTACCAAAATTTCGGAGTAGGGAAAAAAAGGTATTACGCAGTCGAATTCTTTCACTATTTATTATGCATCTATTATCTGCTATAGACCATGATATGAAATCCTAAATTTTTTACATCGATGACTTCGCCTTATTCGGGTTGTAATTGAGCGATAATTGACCTAACAATTTTAGCAAGTAAAATTTGAAGTAAAAAAGTTATTTTTGAACAGCCCTAATCTTGAATGTTGTTCTCAGGACTATATTCATTGCAGTATAATTTATTTACGTGTGCCCCTTATGAAGGCTTTTAGGCACAATAACAAGCATATAAACAAGGATTGAATTGAAAACCAATTTGGCAAAGTATTACTATCTCTGCTTATATGAGGAGCGTATAGTCTCTCATGATAACGGTGTTTCTGGCCCTAATTTCCAAGTATCAGGACAGACAGATGAAACACCAAGCATGTGGTGACTTTACTAATCCTTGAAGACACAATGAAATGACCATCTTTGCCGTCCTGGTCTCGAGTCATGGACAATGACTCTAGTACCACTCGAGTCAATACACAAATTGACTCGAGCCGAGTCATGACTTCAGTCATTACAACCCTGGTGTGATCGGTCGTTGTTCCCAAATTCTCACGACATGGGTTCCTGAAACTTTTGTTACGCAGACCCCTAAATGTTTTTATCTTCGCGTACCCCCAAGAAGGAAATTCTTCGGTATAATATTTCTAAATTAGATTAGAATCAGTATTACTGAATTTGCCAAAACTATGAAATAGAATTAGGTTGAGTTCATTGTCGTAAGCACGAGAATGACAAATGTCTGTGCACAAAGATTGGCTCGTTTTGCACCATTCAGTTTTCCTGTATCACTTTCAGCACCAGAAATTAGATAATAATTACAATTAGAGCATGAAAAATTTAAAAAATTAGATTTGAATTCAATTGTCGGCACTGGGCTTTAATTAGTCTAATTTGACCACTTAAAATATCTCGTTGCTTAGGTCTGGTGCCAGTAGAGGACATTGCATGCTGACTCTTTTGCTGCAATTCTCAATATTCTTATATATCATAAAAAAGTAGCCATTGGGCAAACAAAACGTTCTGGAAAAGGGCCGTGTCGTTCAGAATCTGTCTCGACATGAAACTGAATAATCATTATGCTTTACGATTGCTCTCGCAAATTTCTGAATTCCAAAATCTGCCGATTGCTATCGAAAAACCAAATTTTTGGAGTTAGGATCAAGTATCTGATTTGTCGTGAATCCAGGATTAATCACTCTGTTTCAGCCAATTCCCTGCTATTTTGACTGACCTTTCACGTACTCCAGTTTAATAACCCCTGTCTTAAAGAGTTTAAATTCATATTCAGAAATTCAGTCACAGTCTGGAACAAGTCAAACTCGGGCTGACGACCCTACAGCCGGAAGCAAAACTTCTGAAAGATCCGGCCAAGGCTCATGCTAAGAAACAGACGCTCCAGCACAAGTAAGGACGCGATCCCGTTATAATTTGCTCTCTCCTGTGTTACATTTCTCCTTTCCCAATGTCCTTAATGTATTTCTCATTTCTTCATTTGTCTCTGCCTTCTTTTGCAGGTACACGGACGTTATGAACAGGACCAGGAGCAGAAGCCACAATTTCGACGAAGCAGTTTCCAAGTGGCAGCAATACGAGAAGAAATTATATGCAGTCAAGCAGTTTATTGATAGGTAAAACGCGATCCGAGTGCTTGCATTTGTGGAGTTATTTTACTTCTCGAAAATCGAAAAAAAGTGGAAGTCTAGTGTCACAAATGGACGTTTGCCTATTTATTACATGATTCAAAAGAAATGGGGAGAGGACGTTATATAGTAGGGCATACACCGACTCATCCGTGCATATGCATTATGCATACCATGAGTGCATTATGTACAAATATAGCTTTGTAAGGCTTTCTAAGTCTTGGGAATTATGATGTATGGGATGGGTAAGATTACAAATGCAGGACAAATCTATATTGTTTCAAATGCAAATTTCTGTAATTTGGATCTTTCGTTTCAATCATTTTCATCGCCATAAATCTTTGTCGTCTGAATTTGCTTTTAATTTGATTGTCACCTCAATTAGTATTTGCTATGCCAACGATTCAAGAACTGTCCTTCCCACACCTAACGTCAGTTTTGTGCCTCCCTCCTCCATCAATATACTTATAATTTGATTTGTAGGTGCGAGTGTGTTGTAGCTGCCGACAACAGCGCCTTGCCCGGCGACCCGCAAAAACTCAAGTTGGAACTACAAACCGCTGACAAGTTATGGAACGAAGTACCCATTAATAAAGTAAATATACATCTTTCTATTTCTGCTAAACATTAGCCTACCTAAAGTCTCCATCTTTGTGTGACATCTGGCAATGGAATTGCTAGGAAAATAACTTTGTATCTTCTTTTTGGCTGTGTTTCATGTCAATCCATTTTGTTCAGAATGCGTTGCAAGATGCACGCGAATTCGTGGACGAAATCGATAAAGTCTCGCCGGTTGATACGGAAACGGTTTTGCCTGAAATCAATCAAATGGTGAGAAAGTCGGTGTGTCGTATGTTTGAGGAAAGATACTACAAGCGGACTTATACCAGGGATGTTTCTTAATATTAGGCAGCAAATTTTGGTACAAGAGAATACCTCATATCAATATTAGCACCATGTAGTTTGGTTGGAGAGCTCTTTGGGTGTACAGAACATCAATAAACCATTGAATAATACATTTGGCTGACACTCGCCATGACATCCCGGGTTGTGCCAGCAGAGGGATCTCATTGTAGTCTAAAAATAGTACATTGAGCCTAAGACAATGTGGTTGCCGCGATCAATCATTTTATTCTCGTGCCGTTGTATTTGGTGATATGATTGTTGATATACAATGTTCTCTCCAATTCTCTACTAGTTGCTGATGATTACCCCTGACGAGCGTTAGCCAGAAATATTTGGGTTTATTTCAATACGAATATACTATTCACTTGTATATCTTTATCAGTTTTGTTGTATGTAACTGGTCATCAATGATAATTACATGGAATGTGATGGATATATGAAGGATAACCATTGTGTTAATTTCTGTTTCAGGACGCAACTTCAATGCTTCTTCCACCGAGAAATTTTGACGATCCATTTCCTCAAACTGTAATCTCGCAAATGACCCAGCAAATTCAAATCATATACGATTACCGGGGAGGCGAGTGGCGCAGTGTGTAAAACGACTGCGCGACGACACCAATGGCCGCTGGTTCGAACCCCAGTTCGGGCTAGTTTCCATGTGTTGGAGGCTTTCTGGGCTCCTCATCGCTGATCCCGCTGTATAAACAGTGTCTTCGAAAACGCCCAGACACACAGTAAGCCACGCTGTACGAAGACGGCACCAGAGACCCGTTGGATGGATGGATGGATGTGAGAGAGTCTGACTGATGAATGAAAATGAAAGATCGAAGCACTTGCAAGCGAAAGAAGATGTGAAGATACGAAGTCATTGAAACTGAATACTTGCAATATCAATGTCGTGATGCAAAAGGCCACTAATGGCGATAAGCGTCACTGAAATGTTGTGCATTAATAATAATAATAATAATAATACACGATTACCGTGCTGAATTGGACCGAAACTGATTTACCGTGGCGGAATTGTGAAACAAAACAATATACACTAGACCAGTGCTTTTCAACCTGTGTGATGGTTCGCACCAGTGTGAATGAAAAAAATATCAGTGCAGATGACGAGCGTGGGGCGAACGAAAAATCCGGACGAGTGGGAATGAAAATTGTCCATATTTCTCACTATTATCACTATTATTCCGACGTGGAATAATTCAAATAAACACGATATTAAGTACAATGAGCACGTAAGTTTTATCGTTTGGAAGCAATTCTAAAAACTTGTTGGTAGCTAAGCTTTTCTAGTTCACAAGTGAGGAACGCTCCCGATGCGTGCATAATGCAAAGTTTGAGATAGCATTTCCGTGCAAGAGGAATACGTCACTGCATGGAAAAAAGAAGGAGTTCAATCGGTATCAGTTGCTCACTTGCTCGGAACTATCCACCGTGTATGGATATTGTATACGGACCTTGTAGGAATGTTGGTAATAGTAGCTGATGCCAGCGTTGACATTTGGCATATTTGAATGCAAAATATTGGAATTTTGCCACACATTCATGTTATGGTTAACAGTAGAATTTAGCGTTTCTTCAGCTATAACAATTAGCACATTAGATCTATAACAAGTTTTGTTTACTCATGTACCTAACCAAGGATTAGAGGCTGCTATAAATAAAATTAGTGTAGGCACATTAGTGTCTTACGTCCAGTGAATATTTATCTTGCATCACATAGAATTGCTAAGTCACTGGGCAGTTTATCTACTGACCAGTTCAATGGCCTGTTTGTAATTCGAACTCCACTATTTAGGCTCAGACACGCTTTCCTGTTCTTGGACTGATGATCTCAGGCCAAGTCTAGATCGTAAAGGCGTATGCCTATATATAACATATTGGTGATTCCACTAAGGTTGCTGATCCATAGCAGAGATGTATAGAGTTCTATATATCCCTGATCCATAGGAAAAGTTTGCCTAGTTCGTGTTTGTACTAAAAGCTTTGTAATACTCCGAACCCTACCGGTTTAGCTTGAGCTGTGAGCCCCCTCTGCAGAGCAAAATAAAATCCACCAAGCCGTATGTCTTACGATATTCCTTATGCAGCCTAATTTAAGCTTAATTAGACTGCTGAACCTTATTACTCTTTATGTATAAGGATATGTGGGATAGTACTTTGGCATTATTTCAGTCAGTCTTCCAATATTGTACGATTGACCGCTGAGACCAATTCCGCCGTTGGCTACCCGGGCCGATATAGCTGTGTGTTAATCATGAATCTCATGTGAGTAATAATTATTCAAGAAGGTTAAAGTGTTGACTTTGACACCACAAGGATGCCGAACGTTGTTATTGAAAGATATGTTGATTTGTGTACTGCATAGATAAAAAGTAAATGAACCCTATAAGCTTATCCATAAACAACAGTCATCAATTACTCGGATTGTGTGGGTTTGTATAGCAATGCATTCCTGATTTTAACGCCCACCGTACCATCCAATCGTCTAACATTAGCGTTACCATATTTTGGAATTGGGAAACAAGGACTAAAATTTAAAGGTCAACTGCATCTTCCTGACAACTTTGCGGAATCATGTTCAGAATTTTTTTTCATTACGAAATTACCGACTTTCCGTGTTTCAACTCAATCGGAAATTGCCCTAATTTTGACTGAAAGTTCCAATATTGGCATGTTTACAGAAAAAGCAGAATGTGCATTGTGACGTCAAGTGAGTGACACATATTATCAACACCGTTCACAGCTGCTGTTTGTGTTCTCGCTGTTTTTATTCTAGTCAGTTATGGCCGAGGTTTCCATTGTAACGGATTTGCCAAGTGATATTGAGACTGAGTCCGAGTACTCGGATGTCGAATGTAAGTATCATTTTTGCACGTACTTACAAAATTACCGTTTAAATGCCGGATTGGTTCAGGTGTTGATGCGCTCGATCCCACGTCCGTGGAACCCCTTGCAGCTTCATATGATGGGTCATGATCAGCCTAGATTGCTCAGCGCAAGCCACTCGTCGATACTACATGAGATACAGTTATATATATAGTCTGTAGTGTAATAGCTCGTTTCAGTCATGTATCTTGATAAGTTTTTGCTGTAAGGAGGTTCCGAGAGTTACTGACAGAATTAAAGTGTATCACAGAATTGCCAGGATGCAATTCAGTGTGTCTGGACGTTGACGTATTGCAGATGTCCTACTATGGATATCAACAGGAATATGGCCGCATAATAATAACATCGAGTTCAATGCATGAATGGGATGAGTCTCTGATTCGGTTGCCAAATACTTTTCTCGCACTAATACACTTGTTTTCACTTTTCAGGAAGTTGAAACATTCTGCCTACAGAAATTGTGTTCACTGGGAATGGGGATTCTGTGGCAAAAACCAGCGGAAAATCCTGCCTGCATGCGTTGTTACTGCTGTCCGAACAAAATTTACGTCGTATTCTTACAAAGGATTCCAGTTCAGTAACGCCACATTGTGAATGTACAGTTGTATTCCAAATAATAAACGCATATAACTCATCGACCAAAATAACTACTGTGTCAGGCAGAAAAGCATATCGGGTTTTATGTCGGTCGGGCAATAGCTTCCTCTCTGCTAATTTTGATTATGCTGCTAATCAGAGGAGGTGGAACGGTCTCAGCACAATCGCTCAACTCAACAGTTTCTGGTCCAGTTCTGATGAGTGCTTGAACTTCTTCGACAAGCTCATTGCAGTAATCTAGAACAGGCATAACAATATGACGAAATCTTATGATGCAGTCAGATCAACGGCAGTTACCAAATGTTGAATTTTCAAGTATCTTGTGGACCGCGGTGCTCCTTCTTTCGACATTTTCTGAGTTTTCGAGCAAATTTCATTGAAATACAGGATTGCCAACTGCATCCTACAAAAAATGCATAATTGATGAGGCTAGTAATCATGCCAAAATCTGATATAGGTTGTTTTGAATAGCTGAGACACTGCAAGGTACCTACCTGGCTTTTTGACTAAAATATGGTTGTAGTGATATAACTTTGGGCAGAAATGATTGAGGAGGGCATTGAATGATTCACTTCCAGCAGTGTGTCCATTCCGCGATAGATGGCGTATGTCATGTTTCATTCGTGTGGAGTACAGAACATCGCAAATCCTTTCACATGCCAATGAATCTGAAAATGGATTGTCATAATGGTAAACAACAGAATCAAAGATGCTATTCATCGTAACTTAAATTTAGACCTGTATGTATCATTTATATATGCTGAATGGAGCAGTTTGTTTCTTTTTGATACAGTCAAGTAGGCTACTTCATCTTTAAAGGATGTAACGGCATCTACACTATCCATAAATCAAAATCTGGAGTATGAGCAGTTTGTGCAGTCTTGCATGATTCTCAGTGTGCTACCTAAACCAGACTCTTGCACGTCCGACTCTGATTGACACATTGGACAATGTTGAAAAATGCTCACCAGCTTATTTCTGTCCACAATGAAGAACTGGGTCTTCTTGGGGTAACCCTAAAAGGAGGGAACGCGGAAACTGCGGAAAACGCGGAACTCGCGGAAATGGCCCCTAAAACGCGGAAACTGCGGAAAAAGCGGGAAACCTCGATTCCTAAAGCGCTGAAACAAGAGGAAAACGCGGAACAGTCGGTCATTGACCTTTACAGATCACAAAGTAGGCACTAAAACGAGGAAACAGCGGAAAAGGCGGAACGCGGGACAGTCGGTCATTGACATTTGTAGATCTTATAGAAGGGACCCTGAAGTCTAAAACGAGGAAATTGCGGGACACCAATTTTCGAGTGAGGCGAAGTAGGACTCATAAATGGCAAAGAACTGTCGCAATAGTTGAAAATTGAAATTATTAGGTATCTGAGAGTCAGACAGTCATTCCCTAGCGATTGTAAACCTGGCCTCGCGAAACATACCTTGATAACGCGGAAACTGCGGGACACCCTAATTTTGGAGTAGGCTACCAGGAAGATTTAACCTCACAAACGACCGCGAACTGTCGTGATAGTTAAAAATCGAACTTATGAAGTATCTGAGGGCTAAACATTCGGTCACTAACGATTATACATGCCCAGCATGGCCTCGTGGCAAACATCTAGAAAACGCGGAAACCGCGGGACACCCTAAATTTCGAGTTTAAGACAGGTTTGGCCTCACAAAGGGCCGAGAACTGTCGTAAATAGGTAGAAATTTAATTTAGGAGGTATCTGATTGTTAAACATTGGGTCACTTAGACTTGTAAGCGCTGAACATGAACATGGCCTGGTGGAAAGTATCTAGAAAACGCGGAAACTGCGGAGCACCCTAAATCTCGAGTATAAGACAAATTTGGCGTCACAAATGTCCGAGAACTGTCGTAATAGTTATAAGTTAAACTTACATGAGGTATCTGATGGTTGAAACTTGCGTAACTGACGCCTGTAGACACTATACATTGCCTGGTTGAGAATATCTGCAAAACGCGGAAAGCGCGGGACACCCTAATTTTCGAGTATAACGCAGATTTAACCTCACAAACGGCCGCGAACTGCCGTGATAGTTAAAAATCGAACTCATCAAAAATATGAAGGTGAAACATTCAACCACTGACCATTATACATGCCCAGCATGGCCTCGTGGCAAACATCTAGAAAACGCGGAAACCGCGGGACACCCTAAATTTCGAGTTCAAGACAGGTTTGGCCTCACAACGATTATAACGATTATAAACCTGGCCACGCGGAACATACCTTGATAACGCGGAAACTGCGGGACACCCTAATTTTGGAGTACAAGGCAGATTTAACCTCACAAACGACCGCGAACTGTCGTGATAGTTAAAAATCGAACTTATGAAGTATCTGAGGGGTAAACATTCGGTCACTGACCCCGTTAGACGCTGAAAAATAGCATGGCGGAATATATTTAGAAAACGCGTAAACTGAGGGACATCCTAATTTTCGACTACAAAGCAGATTGTAACCTCACAAACGGCCGCGAACTGTCGTGATAGTTGAAATTGAAACTTATGAAGTATCGGAGGGTAAAACATGCAATCACTGACCATTATAGACGCTCAACCTGGCTTCGCGGAAATATCTAGAAAACGCGGAACCTTCGGGAGACTCAAATTGTACTGAATATATATAGAACACCAACCAAAGTACTGTAATCGAAAGCAAACATGAATTCCATTGACAAGTTGTTTTAGTGCCTACTTTGCGATCTGTAAAGGTCAATGACCGACTGTTCCGCGTTCCGCGTTTTCCTCTTGTTTCAGCGCTTTAGGAATCGGGGTTTCCCGCTTTTTCCGCAGTTTCTGCGTTTTAGGGGCCATTTCAACGAGTTCCGCGTTCCCTCCTTTTAGGGTTACCCGTCTTCTTGCTATTCTCCAGACATTCCTCTGAATCTGAATGCCTGCAAATCAATATCTTGGTGAAGACTTGGTACAAATATGATTACACTGTTCAAGTACTCACTCTGACTCGCCATCTAACTCTGTTGGGTGGAAGCTATCATCACTTGACAGGGATTGGATATCACTTTCACAGTCTTCATAATCCTCTCCAGCAATAGGGTTTGGACAGCGATGAAAAGACACTTTGGGTACCGAATATCGCGTATTCGAGCAACCATACGCGACACCAGATGTACCTCCGTGCCGCATCTTCTTCATACCTTCCATATTCACAATCAAATCCAGTATCAAAATCAATCCCAACACGAATAACTATCTGTTTACCACACTGAGCTATACCAGGACTTTAGCCGTGTCACTCACATGACGTCATTTCATAGCTGAATGATTCCATATCCGTTTTTCAGCTTTTCGATTTATAATTTAAATTACTTGAAAACTATCATGTAATTTCAATTTTTATTATTTTATTCATATTCCTAACCACATAACGTACGATATAAGGCAAAGTCATTTTTAAGATGCAGTTGACCTTTAAGAAAGGTCAACTTTTGCTCAGCTCCCTCCGGAGCGCCACTGCGGTGCTGATTTGCGGCATCTCAGTCGAATTTTGCTATAAATTTGACAAATTCCTTAAAGGTCAACTGCATCTTCAAAATGACTTTTGCTTATTTCATACATTATGTCGCTAGCAATATGAATAAAATAATTAAATTGTAATTTCTGCATAATTTTGAAGTAATTTAAATTATAAATCGAAAAGCCAAAAAACGGAAACGAAACCATTCAGCCATGAAATGACGTCATGTAACTGACACAGCAGAAGTCTTGATATTACCTGGTTTGCATTTGCATAAGGTTATCCCTGTTGCTGTAGAATTGAGTGTTTCAGTGTGATCGTGAAAGCAATATGTGGTACTCAAAGTGTCCTTACATCGCTTTCACAAGCCATATGCCGGCAGCCGACCGGACGTCTGTAGCTGAACACTGCCGAACACCGTGAAGACCAAAATTGCGCACAGAATCACATTTATGCGCGGATCACTTCCAACCATCTTGCTTCAATGAAGTATCCGAGATACACAAGCTAGTTGACTACCGAACACAGGCAACTATCGTGTGTACTCCCGTCCACACTTCATTTTCACGGAGGAATACCGGTACTCCTCTAAAGCTACGTACGGTAAGTGAAAATGTATTGAGTCAGCTAGTACTATAAGAGTGTAACTAACCGTTTCTATCAGTATTGACTGTGGTGGTAATGAAAGTAGTTATTGTTTGCACTCAAGTATACATGTAGAATTAAGTGTATGCCTTCAAAAACTTTTGAAGTGGAAGTATTCTAAAATTAAGCCACTTCACTCATTGAATGAAGTAGTGGCATTAGTTACTGAAAAGGGAATATGTAACCAGCTGACTGCATGACCTGATGTTGAGCAAGACATCATCATTGAAAGTTTTTTCCTTTGGTCCCATTGTAAATACCCAATTGACGATATAGTTCTTGAGGCTGCCTCCAGAGCTACCTTCATAGTGGATTTAGTCATTTGTATCAAAGTCCGACACTATTTGTATGAGAGCATCATCAGCACAGAAAAGTGATAATTGCTGTATGAAATAGTGAAATATTATTCCATTTTATGCTAGTTGACGTCATATTTGTATTTGCAACTATTGATATACAAAGTTCTCTAAAATTCTCTACTAGTTTCTGACGATTACCCCTGACGAGAGTCAGCCGAAAATATTCCGGTTCATATCAATATATTATTCAATTGTATATTGGACAACTACAGAATTTTCATCTTTTCGACATTAGATAAGAATTAGAATTATAGGCCACAACTACACAGTTTACCGGCATTTTGTTCTAATTCTAATTCGACAATTACTTAGTTGTCCAAGTCTGCCATGAATGACGTTTTGAAAATTATATGTACAAGCAATTGCTATCGTTATTGAGCTCATAACTGGTCCCCCTCTTTGTAGGAAACCGTCCAACTCTGGCAAGAACACGAAAACATCTTGAACCAAATCAAAAATTTCTGGAACAAACTGGCCCGGCGCTGGAATCCAAACTCCGTCTCAGCAACATGAAAGGCATCGACCACGAACTCGAGGCCAAGAAAAGGCTGAAAGATCAAGTGGACCACGCCGCCACGGGAATGGAACTGGCCAACATCGAAAAGTTGGAAGGCAGGAATAGCGAGACGGGAATGGGAAAATTGAAAGAGGAGCATGAATGCATCAATGAAAAGCTTCTAGAGGTGATTCTGAATTGCTAATGCAGGGGGTTCTTAACCTTGTTAGCGAGAACACCTAAGCTTTTTATATTTTTACAATAAATCCAACATTTTCTACTCTAATAGCTACGCTTTTACATTAGGGTGTTCAAAAATGACTTTTTTTCTCAAATCGTACTGGCTACTTGCGCTAAAATTGTTAGTTTACCTAATTGAAGCCTACGCGCATAATTTGGTTCAATTCCAACCAGTGGAAGTGGAGTTATTGCCATAGAAAAAGTTGGATTTTCAATAAAATAGTATTTACGGTGACCAACTCTTTAATTATTTAATACAAGTGTGCCCACCTTAAATACTATTTTATTCCAATCCAAATTTTTCGACCGCAATAACTCCGCTTCCACTGGTTGTAATTGTGTCAAATTTGGTGAACATCGTTCCTATAGACAACCTAACACGGCTACTGGTTGGAATTGAACCAAATTATGCGCGTAGGCTTCAATTAGGTAAACTAACAATTTTAGCACAAGTAGCCAGTACGATTTGAGAAAAAAAGTCATTTTTGAACACCCCTATGATACAAGTTGGAATTGAGCCAAATTTGATATGCAGTGTTTTTGGCCGAGCTGAAGATTCGATCAGCTAGCCGGTAATATTCAAAAACAAAGGTACTCTAGCGGACACCTATTGTGCCAGAGTCTGGATGATTTTTGAACTACACAATCATATTTGTGTTCTGAGTAGCCAAACTGCAAAATTTCGGCATATGTTCGCAATATGCTCTAAAAATTACATGATTACTAGGGCAGGTTTTTGCTGCGGTCAAGTCCGTGGAAAGTTACATTTATTTTTCACAAAGGTGTACTTAAGTCGCATTTATGGACAAATTGCTTGTAATTGTTTGGGTATGTGAGGCTCGAACCGATCCGTATCCAAGGCACTATAGCAAAACTAAGTGATGGCAATTTCAACCAAATCTATAGTTTAAAAAATTGACCTCACAATGAAAATATACTTTTCAGCAGTCTAGCCCGAAAGTACGTCACATCCGAAAAGACTTCAAAATTCAACGACAGTGATATAATCAAGCGATCTATTTACATATAGTGCAAAATATTTCCATTATAAAGTTAGTTGCATGAAAAATCGAAAAAAGTTGCATGGAAAAAATGGAGAAACGTTGCAATATAAGAATCCTCCAAACAGCTCAAAACCCCCTACTATATAAATTCCGAGTATTTAGGAAGCTGTAACAAAAAAGCTGCAAAAGTTGCAAAAACTTGCCCTAATGAGGACACTTTGGCCCAGCAACAGATCTTATGAATAAGGACAAGTTGGTTAGTTTTAAAAACTCGATTCAAGTCTAATACTCGGATATGCATTGCAACAACTAATTTACAGGTCAAGTCTGCTCTCGACGCAAGCATTGCCGAAGTACAAGGTATTGAGCAGGACTGGATCAGTTGCGACACTGAGATGAACCATATATCGGATTGGACAAAAACTATGCAAGCCAAGGTAACCAGTGCTATTTCAGGCCGACTCAATCGCCAGCATGCACCGCGGGCTTTCTCGGTAGTACAATTTTATCACAGGATCTATCTGCCTTCCTGTGCAAGGCACATTCAGCAAATTTGTTGATCAAAGTTCGTGTTTGAACCGTGGCAATATTCAATTTAGGTCGGCGAAGTCGAGCGTTCGCAGGACGCGCCTGAGGATCAATTCTCGAAAGCTCAAGAGCTGTTGGGAGAGATCCAGGCTGAATCTCACAGACTGTCTCAGTTAGAGGAACGTCTTGGTAACATTGAAGGGTGGGAATCTCCAACCACTCTACACGCAAAGCTGGCCAACGTTCGGAATCAGCGGGAACAGGTATTTTTTTTGATTTCATTTCCACCTGTTTTGGTGATTGGCATCTAGGGCTGTTCAAAAACAACTTTTTGTTCCACATTTTCCTGGCTACTTGTTAAAATTGTTAGGCAGTGTGTAAAAAAATGCTGCACCCCAATTTTGGCTCAATTCTAACCATGGGAAGCGAAGTGATTATAGCAGAAAATTTTTGATTTATTCAATAAAATTAAAATATATAAGTTATTCTCAATTCCTACCGGTGGAAGCGGAGTTACTGGAGTACCAAAATTTCGGAGTAGGGAAAAAAAGGTATTACGCAGTCGAATTCTTTCACTATTTATTATGCATCTATTATCTGCTATAGACCATGATATGAAATCCTAAATTTTTTACATCGATGACTTCGCCTTATTCGGGTTGTAATTGAGCGATAATTGACCTAACAATTTTAGCAAGTAAAATTTGAAGTAAAAAAGTTATTTTTGAACAGCCCTAATCTTGAATGTTGTTCTCAGGACTATATTCATTGCAGTATAATTTATTTACGTGTGCCCCTTATGAAGGCTTTTAGGCACAATAACAAGCATATAAACAAGGATTGAATTGAAAACCAATTTGGCAAAGTATTACTATCTCTGCTTATATGAGGAGCGTATAGTCTCTCATGATAACGGTGTTTCTGGCCCTAATTTCCAAGTATCAGGACAGACAGATGAAACACCAAGCATGTGGTGACTTTACTAATCCTTGAAGACACAATGAAATGACCATCTTTGCCGTCCTGGTCTCGAGTCATGGACAATGACTCTAGTACCACTCGAGTCAATACACAAATTGACTCGAGCCGAGTCATGACTTGAGTCATTACAACCCTGGTGTGATCGGTCGTTGTTCCCAAATTCTCACGACATGGGTTCCTGAAACTTTTGTTACGCAGACCCCTAAATGTTTTTATCTTCGCGTACCCCCAAGAAGGAAATTCTTCGGTATTAATATGTACCTGGGCATATCTATTAATGCCAACACATTGATGTAAAGTAAACCATTATTCAAGAACCGGCATATAGCACACCGTATGATATCTGCGCACTAGTCAGGCCAGATCAGAATTGGAATTATAGCCACGCAATTATTTCTAAATTAGATTAGAATCAGTATTACTGAATTTGCCAAAACTATGAAATAGAATTATGTTGAGTTCATTGTCGTAAGCACGAGATTGGCAAATGTCTGTGCACAAAGATTGGCTCGTTTTGCACCATTCAGTTCTCCTGTATCACTTTCAGCACCAGAAATTAGATAATAATTACAATTAGAGCATGAAAAATTTAAAAACAATACTAATAATACATTGACGAAATCCACTCATATAGTAGGGCATACACCGACTCATCCGTGCATATGCATTATGCATACCATGAGTGCATTATGTGCAAATATAGCTTTGTAAGGCTTTCTAAGTCTTGGGAAGTATGAAGTATGGGATGGGTAAGATTACAAATGCAGGACAAATCTATATTGTTTCAAATGCAAATTTCTGTAATTTGGATCTTTCGTTTCAATCATTTTCATCGCCATAAATCTTTGTCGTCTGAATTTGCTTTCAATTTGATTGTCACCTCAATTAGTATTTGCTATGCCAACGATTCAAGAACTGTCCTTCCCACACCTAACGTCAGTTTTGTGCCTCCCTCCTCCATCAATATACTTATAATTTGATTTGTAGGTGCGAGTGTGTTGTAGCTGCCGACAACAGCGCCTTGCCCGGCGACCCGCAAAAACTCAAGTTGGAACTACAAACCGCTGACAAGTTATGGAACGAAGTACCCATTAATAAAGTAAATATACATCTTTCTATTTCTGCTAAACATTAGCCTACCTAAAGTCTCCATCTTTGTGTGACATCTGGCAATGGAATTGCTAGGAAAATAACTTTGTATCTTCTTTTTGGCTGTGTTTCATGTCAATCCATTTTGTTCAGAATGCGTTGCAAGATGCACGCGAATTCGTGGACGAAATCGATAAAGTCTCGCCGGTTGATACGGAAACGGTTTTGCCTGAAATCAATCAAATGGTGAGAAAGTCGGTGTGTCGTATGTTTGAGGAAAGATACTACAAGCGGACTTATACCAGGGATGTTTCTTAATATTAAGCAGCAAATTTTGGTAGAAGAGAATACCTCATATCAATATTAGCACCATGTAGTTTGGTTGGAGAGCTCTTTGGGTGTACAGAACATCAATAAACCATTGAATAATACATTTGGCTGACACTCGCCATGACATCCCGGGTTGTGCCAGCAGAGGGATCTCATTGTAGTCTAAAAATAGTACATTGAGCCTAAGACAATGTGGTTGCCGCGATCAATCATTTTATTCTCGTGCCGTTGTATTTGGTGATATGATTGTTGATATACAATGTTCTCTCCAATTCTCTACTAGTTGCTGATGATTACCCCTGACGAGCGTTAGCCAGAAATATTTGGGTTTATTTCAATACGAATATACTATTCACTTGTATATCTTTATCAGTTTTGTTGTATGTAACTGGTCATCAATGATAATTACATGGAATGTGATGGATATATGAAGGATAACCATTGTGTTAATTTCTGTTTCAGGACGCAACTTCAATGCTTCTTCCACCGAGAAATTTTGACGATCCATTTCCTCAAACTGTAATCTCGCAAATGACCCAGCAAATTCAAATCATATACGATTACCGGGGAGGCGAGTGGCGCAGTGTGTAAAACGACTGCGCGACGACACCAATGGCCGCTGGTTCGAACCCCAGTTCGGGCTAGTTTCCACGTGTCGGAGGTTTTCTGGGCTCCTCATCGCTGATCCCGCTGTATAAACAGTGTCTTCGAAAACGCCCAGACACACAGTAAGCCACGCTGTACGAAGACGGCACCAGAGACCCGTTGGATGGATGGATGGATGGATGTGAGAGAGAGTCTGACTGATGAATGAAAATGAAAGATCGAAGCACTTGCAAGCGAAAGAAGATGTGAAGATACGAAGTCATTGAAACTGAATACTTGCAATATCAATGTCGTGATGCAAAAGGCCACTAATGGCGATAAGCGTCACTGAAATGTTGTGCATTAATAATAATAATAATAATGCTTATTCATTGAATTGAATTTGAATGCTTATTCATTGAATTGGCTGTCCCAGCTGATCACAACCTACTGCAAAAAGAATCAGAAAAATACTCCAAATACGCAGAGCTCAAAATGGAATGTGAGAAAATGTGGCGATGCAAAATAAACATTGTACCGATAGTCATTGGTGCTACAGGGGTCGTGAGCAAAAAACTCATGAGGCATATCCAACAAATTCCGGGTAAGGTTCGATTCGACATGATCCAGAAGATCACATTATTGGGCACTGTGCACATTCTTCGGAAGGCCTTGAATGCACCACTGGACTAAAATTACACTTGTGAATCACAGCATAATTTCTGTAATTTCGATTCTTCATCTTCAATCATCTCTACCTCTGCTCTGTAACCCTTGCCAATTCTTCATCTGCTGCAATTCTGTAATCTGACTTCTCCGTGTATTGCATAGGAATAACAATTTGAATGTATTACTGAAATTTTAAAAATTTACTCCAATCTCGCCATTTTCCTTTGGGGGCAGGTTGCTCCCCGGATTATGTGTGTATCTACCAGTTTTACTGTGAATAAAGAATATAATAATCTCGCCATTTTCCTTTGGGGGCAGGTTGCTCCCCGGATTATGTGTGT
Source organism: Botryllus schlosseri (assembly GCF_051294905.1). NCBI lineage: Eukaryota > Metazoa > Chordata > Ascidiacea > Stolidobranchia > Styelidae > Botryllus > Botryllus schlosseri. Next base: position 648,127 of record NW_027648627.1, read on the forward strand.
ATCTACCAGTTTCGCTGTGAATAAAGAATATAATAATCCTAGAGCAGTAGTCGGGAACCTTTTTCGTCTAAAGAGCCATATTAGCCCGATATTTTCCATTTCAACTCCCAAAGAGCCATACGTAACAATCAATTGTTACGTCACAATTGAAAATTCGTGACAACATGGTGGTACTAGTATAAACTCACTATGATATGGGATTCGTCGTGTGCGCCATATTTTCTCTGTAAAATCTCGTGCTAATCATGTTGGTTACCTTCTTTGAGCATGCGATACCTGAATTACATATCGTTTGCAAGTTACATCTTTTTAATTGTATTACAATGAGAGCCATTTTCAAAGCTGAAGACAGCTAATATTTCCAACAGTAAATACATTAATCTACTAGTTACACACTTTTTACATTTAATGCGTCTCTTGGTGTTGCAAGATATTACTGATGGTTGTGTAGAGGTGAGGTGTAGTCTGGTTTAATGAGGTTAGGCTTCATACAAAATTTGAGACTTTCGTCAGTTATACGAGGTCGTAGGTTCATCTTAATCATGGTTGTTCATGTTCATGGTTGTCCATCTTGCTATTCACGGCCGTGTTTCGATTACATAGATAGAATCCAGCCGTAATAGATCACCAAATATCAATATTAAATTGGTTACTTGGGGACTTCCAATCGCAGGATGGGCTTGTGGTGTTATGTGCCAACATAGTGTTCTTGTGAAATACGTTATATTTATATTGTAGAAGCAGAGCGCCCCAGCAGGCTTTATATACGCACAGAAATCGCAAATATTAGGGATATGAAAAGTTACCGGAAATAGATGTTTAGTCTTTATGAATGAATTTCGTCGACAATATTGGTAGTTGCACATATTTCTATCCAACATTGATCCTCTCTCAGCCGCCCTGATCAGATTTTCCGATGGAGGGTGCATCTTCAAAATGTTGGGCACATAATTAATGATGATGCATCTGCGTATTGTTGCCAATCACTTTGCTGCATATTTTTATATCTTGACTTTCCATGAGGGTTGTCGAAATAGCAAAATATATATATCGGAATCTCTCAGAAATACCTTCATTCGCGAGAAGAACACGAGTTCGCATTTGTATAGTACGGCGGTCAGATTACTAGAACACTATTGTACCTTTAACTGAAAAGTCAGGCCACTCAAAATCGCGCCAGCGCGAAGAAAATTTCCAAGTCGACTTAAAATCCCTAAATTTAAATTGCATGTTGACTGCCGCCAACTCACGCTAATCAACGCACAATTATAGTTATGCGGCCGCAGGTTTGCCACCTCTGATCTTGATGCTTTTTTTAAATGCGAGTATCCATGATCGCATGCGTTGGTGAAGCCATACATGGTCACTACAGCATTACATACCCAGTACCCCCCGTAAGGTGTGATACCTACGTCAATGACGTGGGGTCAGGGGTCATGCCTCGTCTTTAAATCGCTTGGGCCAAGGTGGGTGACTGATTCCAAAGACTACTCCAAGTCGTTTCGACACCTTCCTATCTTTTCATTGTATCTCAATTTTTGTGGTGTATTGAACTGTATGTATGTATAAGGGGTTTTATGGTGCTCGACTACTAGGGTCTTGTGCACCAGGCCTGAGAGGGAGCCATAGTTGAATCAGATATGTCTACACAAAACTACAAATTCTACGACCGCAATAACCATGTGCGGATCAGTCAACAGACATTTCAAGGTAAATCTCACACTGCTACGTTCGGCTACGTTTTTTAAATATTGTCTCTGGTGATCGTATCGAGGACACATCAGTAGAAAATGTTCGACAGTTTCAGGTACGCTGCACGTTTCGCAGAGACCACTGTCGTGACAACCCATGCGTTAGAGGTGTGAGTTTAATTTACAGTGTCCAGTTTGCAGTCGCAATATAATTGCTGATTCTCTCCGCGACAAATTTCGTGGACGGGTAATGCATGAGAACGGTGCGTGCATACGAAGGTACGCAGAGTCTCGATCGATGCCATTTAATTCCGACATCCACTTCTCAGTACATAATCTATTGGTGTATGACTTCATTTCGGTAAGTGACAGAATCGTTCCGTTTTCGTCGTTGGGTCCGGGTGTGCTAGCGGCCAGTTTTGCGAGTTTATCCGCCCTTTCATTGCCACGTATTCCTGTGTGAGCGGGAATCCAAGTAAACGTGACTTGTACTCCATTTGTCGCCAAGTCTCTGCAAAGTAAGATAATAGTTTCAATTAAACTATTCGAATTGCCATTGTTTTTGATCGACGTCAATGCGCTTTTACTGTCGGAGAATATCGCCAACCGTTTGGACGGCATACATGCGCTGCTCGCCCAATTTAGACTTAACATAATTGCGTATAATTCCGAGGAAAATATTGATTGATTGGCGTCACGTGAGGCCCAATGAGAATATTGAACTTCGTCGACCCAAAATGCTGCACCACCGCGCGTATTTGTTTTCGAACCGTCGGTGTATACTTTCGTATAAGTGCGATAACGTGTCGCTATGTAACGTTCGCATTCCTGACGTATGTAGTCAGGATGGTGTGCCCCGGAGGTGATCAGCGTCAATTTAAAATCGACAACAAGCTGTTGATTCACCCAGGGCGGCCATGCACTCGGTATCCTAGACTGTAAAATAATATTTTGAATAGAAGTGGATCTGGTTTTCATATGAAACGTCATAAACTGAGGCAAGTCGGGAAAAAATTCGTGCCAAGATTCTCGAGTTAATGATATGCAGGGGTGGTTTGGAGTTGCCAGAATCATACTGCGATACTTATAACACGCTTGAAGTTGTCTTATATGAATTGGTGGTTCCCCGCAGGAATGCTGCAGGGCGTAGACTGGCGTGCTCATCATAGCTGTGTTCTGAATTTTCTGTATTGCTTGTATGATGTAGAGTGGCGAAAATAAATACGCTTCACAGCCATACTCAATGACGGATCTAATTAGTGCTCTATATACAGCTAGAAGGCAAGGCTTGCTCGCACCCCATGATGTCCCGCTTAATACCCTCAAAATGTTCAATCTTTTAGTACATTTGCCCACGACCGCATCCTTGTGGAGTCGGTACGATAGGCGCGAATCAAATTTGATTCCAAGATATTTATGTTGCTTATTTATTGAGAGTGGTGTACCTCCTATCTGAAGGTTCACTTGCGGTAGTTTCATACGCTTGGAGAATATGACTGCAGCTGATTTTTCCACATTGACACGAAGTCCCCATTTCTTTGTCCACTTTAGCACTTCATCCAAGGATTTTTGGATATTTTTCGCCGATGCTGTAATGTTGAGTCCTGTTTCCCATATACATGCATCGTCCGCATATAGATTCATTGTGCTGTTGACTGCTGTGGGGAGATCATTAATCATTACGCTAAACAAAGTCGGACTTAACACACTACCCTGGGGAGTGCCATTTTCTAGAATGTAGGTATTAGATAGACTCTGTCCTACGCGTACTTGGAAAGTGCGATTGCTGATAAATGAATATATCCATTTCAAGATGTTGCCGGATATTCCAAGCTTGTGAAGCTTGTAGATCACACCTTCTCGCCATACCAAGTCATACGCTTTCTGAAAATCAAGAAATACTGCTATTGTTGAGCGTTTGTTCCAAATTCCTTTGTATATTTCATCATGGAGAGCCATTATGCAGTCTGTTGTCGATCTTCGAGCCCGGAAACCACTTTGCACGGGAGTTATCAGACCTTTGCTCTCCAGAAACCAATTCAGACGATTCGCTATCATTCTCTCCATTACTTTGCACGTGGTGTTCGTTAACGATATGGGTCGATATGACGCTGGGTCGGACGTGACTTTGCCCTCTTTTAGCAATGGAATGATTATCGCGTGCCGCCAGTGATCCGGGCACTGCCCATCTTTCCAATATCTATTGAAGATTGACAGCAGATAATTTCGACTACGTCGGTTAAGATTTCTTATCATCTGATAGCAAATTTCATCGGGTCCTGGAGATGTACTTTTCCCTCGACTTAATGCCCTTTCCAGCTCATTCATGGTGAAAGGCTTATTAATACCGTCGTCTGCTGGATTTTCTGTTTGCATAATTGGTATGATGTATTCGTTTATGAACTCTTGTCGTCTGACCTTAAACTGCGGATCGAGATTTTGGTCGCTACTAACCGACGCAAATTGTTCAGCAAGCGCGTTTGCTTTATCAGTGTTGTCTGTTAATTTAATGCCTTGGGACTTGAGACTATTTATGACGTTCCATGTACGGGTTCCCATCATCGATCGTACTGTTCGCCAAACCTTCGTTAATTTAGAATTGCTATTCAGTGATAGGCAGAAATTTTCCCAGTGTGATTTTTTGGCAGCTTGAATTGTTTTCCTTGTTTCTGCGCGTTGCTTCTTGAACGCAACCACTGAATCGATATGAAAGGATAGCTTCATTTTCAAAAACGCCGCTCGTTTACGACGAACTGCTCTGGAGCAGGATTCGTTCCACCAAGGAACACAGCTCTTTCTGTGAGGTTTTGATACAGGAATGCATGTTCTTGCCGCTTGTATGATTGCTTGGGAAGCATGTTCCATGGTATTATCACCCTTTTGAAGTCCAGACAATAATTCGTGTTCAGCAATTTGCCTATACCTGTCCCAATCTGCTTTGTGGAATGACCAAGACCGAAAGTGATTTTCTGGTATAGCGATTGGGATATTGATCGCGTTAAATATGACGAAGTGATCGCTACCAAGTAAGTGATCTGTGACCGTGGTTTCTATTTTGAGTGCGATATCTTTTGATGCAATGCATAGGTCTAATAGAGATGTGACACCAGAATCCGACGCGATGTTGATGCGAGTGCCTGCCGTGACGTTGGTAATCACAAAATCATTGCCGTCTATCACTTCGTACAGGTTCCGCCCATATCTGTTTGTACTGCTGCTACCCCATAATGGATGGTGCGCATTAAAATCGCCCACAATAATTGATTTCGAATACAGGGAGTTGAAGCATGCTTCTAGAGTGGTCTTAGAAAGTAATCGATTTGGTGGAGCGTACAGGTTCATGATGTTGATCCCTTCAACCTTGATAAGCTGTGCTTCTATCGGGTCCGATCCGGTCAGTTCGATTTCTTCGTACTGTAACATTTCCTTGATAAATAAGCAGACCCCACCCCCATGGATATCTCGGTCTTTTCGAATAAGCTTATATCCACGGATTTTCGGCTTGTAACGGGACACCAAGTGTGACTCTTGAAGTGCTATAATCTGCGGCTCTTCCGCTAAGCCTTCTAAAAAATGTTTCAGCTCATTAATCTTTCTATATATGCCGCGGCAATTCCATTGCATTATTGTGAAGAACGTCCTTTGTTCTTCCCCGACTTTTTCTGGACCTCTTGTACGTCTTTCGCGAGGGGTGGACCCCCACCCTCAGTCATATTCGTGATGCTGTAGTTGGGCATATTTTCGATTGTTGGCTGGCTCGTTTGTTGACTGTTATGTGACTCTAGGCACTCTAACTTATCCACCTCATTTCCTCCACTAAATGTTAGATCGATCGCACCTCCAATATCGACTTCAGGAGTCGTCATCATGTCATTGAGTTGGTCAACTTGGTTTCCGTTACTCTGACTGAATGCGTGATTTTTTGTCACCGGGATACCAAGATTTTCGCCCGCTGATTTTTCTATGATTGCTTCAATGTCGATGCTTCGTTTTTCTATAAAGCTTGTTAGCGTGTTTTTCATGACTTCGGCAATGAAATTAAAGAAACCAGAGATTGGGATCGTGATATGATCCCCTCTCTTCTGCACTACTGAGCTCTGTTGCTGAGATACGTTTCGGCGATACTGGTTTTGGCCTGGTAGGCCTGGTACGGTGTTTTTATTCGACACGTCGGGAGTAATATCCGCAATTCTATACGAAGTAGCGTTCGGTTTCGGCAATGGTGGGAATTCACTGAGAGGTGGCACTACCTGATCACTAATTTCGTTTTGCAACGTATTCCTTGCAGTCCAATAGTCTATGTTGGCGTTCGCCATTATTTTCTGAATCCTAACTTCCTGTTGATACCTTGGGCAACCAGTGTATCGAGCAGAGTGAGAATTGCCGCAGTTAACGCAGTGGAGAACAGTACTATCACACTTGTCATGGGTGTGGCGGTTTCCGCATTTAGAGCAACGCTGCGCGCTTCGACAATGCTTCGATTTATGACCGAAGCGATTGCAATTATAGCATCTAGTGGGTGGTTGATTGTATACGCGTGGCCTAAATCGTAAGAATCCTATCTTAACCACGGCTGGCAAGATTGTCGACGCGAAGCACAAAAGCACTGATTTACCCCGTATAGTTTCGCCGTCAGCGCGATAGGAGAATCTACGCGCGAACGTAACATGTTGGTTTGCCAACGAATGCAATATCTCCTCATCCGACATTTCTAGTGGAACGTTTGTAATAACTCCTTTCACTTCTACTGGTCTGGTGTTGTATAATTCCGTTCGCACCTCTATTGGATTTGTGCTCGATCCGAGATCGGTGCACGACAGTAACTTAGAAACTTGATCACTATTCGCACATTTTACACAGATATCCCCAGAAGGAAGGACTTTGACATCCTTGTAATTACCGCCTAGAGCTGCGTACAACGACTTATTTATAGTCAACGGATTGTATTGCCGAATGCGCTTATTTACACCTTTTATAATCACCGACTCATCAATCCCAAATCTTGCTGAGTTCCCTGTCGCTACCTCCTTCGAGGAAGGCCCAGGAAGATCTGAATCTGCGGAGCGCTTCTGCGCCCCGCCACTACCTGACATAACTTGGCTGTTTTATATCACGCAGATATGCGATACAACTATTGTTTACAGAACTACAGAACGCTTAAAACTGATATAAGGCTACTGCTACGCGACTGTCGACTACGCGGCTAGACGTTAATTAGGCGAGTCACTATACGAGATCACGATAAGACGTCCTATCTCCACGGCGCTCAACACTCGAATTGGTGTATTGAACTGATGAAAATTGCTAATAAACCGAACTGAAGGGGAAGCAAGTGAGGGAGTGCCTCACTTGTCGTCAGGATGAGTAAACGAAAATCGTGAAACCTTCAATGATTATATTATCGATATTTTTCATCGATGTTCATGAATTGTGAGCATTTTCATTCCCAAAATCACGCGATTTGCATATTTATTACCAATTAAAACGTGGATAGCTATGGGGTTGTTTGTAATATGAATTTTCAATTGTGAATGTCACTTCCACGGCTGCATTGTCATACAGGCGTCAACACGTCTGTTTTTCTCTTTGATCAATCAAGATATCGTTTTCGCCACTTCATCCGCGTAAGCGGTGTCTTACAAAAAGCCTAGAGGTGGGCCCGTGCTATAAGTCGGCATTTACGGAAAATAATGAAGAATCTCGGCCTGGTGTAAATGACCATAGTAGTCGACAAACACCATGAATACCACAAAAAGAAAAAAAAAGAAAGATATCGTGTATTCCAACATTTCGAGGCGTGTACATCGAATTAGGGATTGGTATTGCTCACCGGTGTGAGAGCTAGGGGATATGTGCTACCGCAGAATCAAAAATTGCAAAATGATCTCTGGCCCTCAAATCTTCGTCTCAACACTTTGATACAAGCTCTAACTATCCGCAGGACATTTACATGGATATCCTCCTTTTCCAAAAAATATTTAGAAACGTTTAAAATTTGTTGCTCGAATGTATCATCGGTCCCCACCCGGTGAGTCAAATGGCACACGACCAAAATTTTTCAACTTGTTCTGTTGTGTACTATAATCTAAGCTACAGAATGCCAATGAAAAATGTTTCGTCGCCACCTACAAGAATAAAAGAGATTATATCAACTCAAATGTCGGGAAAAATCATGTTTTGATTATTAAATTATTAAATTAATGCCACATACATATTACCGGAAAATCGACATTTTGACTTTCAAATATATCGTAATAGCGATAAAAAACCACAGCTAACTATGATTTACAGCCTCTATATATGAAGGCGTGTTTCTGTTTTTAAGTAATTAGTTGGTCCAACTATTTTGCTTGATTTGGCTATGGTACCATAGGTCCTCCAGCCTATAAATATTGTAACTGAATTTAAAATAGCCCACTCTAGGATGGTATTGATTCAAAAAATATGTGCCATTATATACCCTGCTACAAGCCCTATAATTCACATCAAAAATTATAACGGGTTTATTAGTCTGGAAGGTGATATAGAAAAATGTATATGTCGATCCATATTTACTTTGCACCCCCTAAAACGTAAATCATTTGTCACAGACCCCAGGTCGAGGTTTTTTGCATGTGAGGAAAGGTTCTGCCAGCATGCCATTGTAGACAAAGTCGCGTACTGTAATCATGGGATTATCACATAGAATTTTTCAAGTATTTTCGGTCCCAGTGTCTCATCGGTACCACATCTCCCCTACTTGAATTTGAGGATTTTTAAGATGGGGTCGGATCCCCTATCCCAGAATACGTCGGTCTTGGCCTCTCGATTACATGTTTGTACTGCCACGATAATAATTATTTGGCTGTGATGAAAATTTACGAACAAGTAACTGCGTTATGGTTGAATCGAGTAAAAAATAAAAATTCGGCAAAAAGCCATATCTTATACCCAAAAGAGCCATAGGTTCCCGACCGCTGTCCTAGAGTCAGAGTTCATAGTCCTATTCAATGCTTGGTAACGCTCGTCACCGATATGCCTATTTCTGCAAAATATGCGCATTGTTCTCTTGCATTTAAATGTAGACCTTTAGGGACATGAAATCGCGCAAAGCGCGACGAAAACTTTTCAGTTGAGTAAAGCTCTACCAACATTGCGCTCCCTCGAGCTCCCCGTCAATTGGGGGTTGAGGTGCGGCAGTTACGGCCCTGGTAGATCGTAGAACTCTCGTGTGCATTATCGCCGTTCGCTGTTTCAGTCCCGTCCAAAAACCCAATGATCCGATCCCCGCATCCACTATGTGATGGGGGTCTAGTTCCCTTATGTTAGGAAATAATATAACCATTCTGGGCCAGCTTCAAACAATGCTTTGGTTATATGAAAGCTGTACTTTGTACATAGTATGTCTTGGCCCCTACTAAGGCTGCGATATAAGAACAATAAATCCAATGATACAATCAATTCGTGAACTCTTACATTAGGTACAATGATTTCAAGGCCGTACATTTTAAACCGACTCTAAATAAAATAACTCGCACTAAATGGGGAAGCGAGTGGCGCAGTTGGTTAAACACTGCTGTCACGACACCAATGGTTGGTGGTTCGAGTCACGGCTCTGCCATGTTTCTATGTGTCGGAGGTTTATCTGGGCTCCTCATCGCCGATCTCGCTGTATATACAGCGCCTTGAAAAGCCCAGAAGAGAGAGCCGAACTCTGGAAAGATGGCAGCTAATAACCAGAAAGACGAAGCAAGACCGCAAAAGACCATTGTGTTAATGCAATTGATGTGCTGGGCGCAAATAACCATATGTGCGATAAGCGCCAATGTTGTAATAAAACAAACAAAACTCGCACTAAATCCCCAATCCATTACGATTCGTTGCGATGGTGCCATATACTTTCAAAGGAAATTAATGTAGTCTACATATAATTCGATAACTCGATAATATGTATATATTTTGAGCGGATAACATAGCAATTATAACTAAACTTTCACTAATTCTACAATCTTTCAAATACATCTGTGGCCAACCTCACAGGGCTTCGGAGCACCCGTAAATTTGCATTGCTCCAGCTCCGGCTCCGGAGCTTTCTTCTATCTTACATCAGCTCCGGCTCCAGCTCCGGAGCAGCATTATTACCACTGCTCCGGCTCCAGCTCCGGCTCCGGCTCTGAAAACTATCGAAGGTGTGTGTCTGTATCAGGGGTGAGCAACCCGCGGCCTGCGGGCCATATGTGGCCCGCGAGAAGGCTTTGAGTAGCCCGCGAGCTATAATTTCACATTATATTATCGAAATACTGTTATATTATCGAAATTGAATTGCTCAGATTGTGAACTCGCTATAGGCCAACCAAAAATATGATTAGTCTAGTCGCGGCACTTGGGATGTTATTGATGACTGGACTAAAATATCAGTTTCGACGCATTGGCAGATCCAGGGTCCAGTCACATTTTAGTAAATCGTCGTGTATTACAATAAATTAAAAAAGCACTTTACTCCATGCCACAGCATTAAAATTCTGATGCGGCGTTTTAACACTGGCACTGTACTCATTACCATTAGGCCATTACCATTACCATACAGCTTGATTCAATCTTTAAATGTGCGATTATCATTCAACTGTAGTAAGGGCAAAATGGGCGGATATAACGACGTGATCAATAGAAATTCGATTTGTACCAAACGGCCAATGGTTTGACGTTCGATATTGGTGCACTCGTTACCAGTCCATCCGGTGTCGATCAAGTTTGTCGGAATAATATTTTCCCGTTGAAATGAATCGAATAATCGAAATAAACACTGTGCCGTGCACATTGCGCCATGTCCATAACGAATTAAACTATGCAGTATTAACATTGCACATTTATACAAGTTTACGAAACAGATGATTACAAATTGGAAATCGCGTATCAAATCAGTAGTTTGTCTCCAACATAGAATACTATGGGGTTTTGGCCTACTCTTCTGCCATCCCCTATTTAAGCTCGAAAATCCTTACTGGAGATGACAATGATGCGCAGTAATGAATTGCAATTAGCATGCATAATTGCATACTCGCAATAATACTGTCCACTTTCGCGGCCCGACTAAAGAACTATCACGAAAAAACGTGTATTTGCTTATCCGATTCATAGCAATGATGAGACGGAGTTTCTCGGCTCGTGCTCGTCATATATCGGCATGTGCAACGAAATCACGTTTTTAACATCTCTCCCATTTCGCATAATACATAGCAGACATGGGGTGATTACTTTATGAATGTAATCGATTGCGATTGCGATTACTTCGGAATCACGCGATTACGATTACGATTACAGCAAAATCAGGAAGTAGTCGATTACGATTACGATTACATTGAAAAAGTAATCACGATTACTCACGATTACATTTGTTTAGCTTAGGACTATAATCTTAAATGATATATGGGGAGACAATACAAGGACTGCGATGAAAAGGCTTAATGAGATATCAACTTTCTTCATCATGCGTCATTTGCTTATTACGTCATAACATATCAATTGCCCAACTTTATAGTGGATGATTTATCGCATCCAACGATTTGCATTATTGCCAGGTCTTTACATGCCGCGCCCAAAATTCCTTAATAGAGTGGGTGCGTGCTCGAAGGGGACTCAAAAGTATTTCGTAAACCAACATATATTATAGACATATAGAGCATTTTCGAGAATTTAATTAATTCTTGTAAATGTTTTTCGAGCTTTGCGATTCAAATATCTCTAGTACAGGGGTCACCAACGCGGACCAAATGAGTCGCCCGCGGTCGCTGTAGTAGTGGTGGCTTTTGGGGTGGGCAAGGTGGGCGGTCGCCAGGGGGGCTGGCCGAAGGGCTCCCCTATTTGAGTTATGCGCTTTTTTCAAGGATAATAACGAATAAACATGGAAATCCGTGTAAGGCAAGAATAGGATTCCGTATAGATGTGTCAATCATCATCAAATCTTGCATTTGTTAGAAAAGTACCATATCCCGATAATCATCACGTCTCTGCATGCGGTAGAATTACTTAGATTTAATGTCGTGTATCACATGAAAAAATAGACATGGCCGAATCCAGCACCTGGCCAAACCTTGATAGATAGATAATAATAACAGATGCGAAAGAGGGGTCTGGGGGGCGAAGCCCCCCATAAGTTACGGAGAGATTCTTATAGGGGGCCCCCGGTAAGTCTCACACCCCGTTCGTATGGCCACCACTGCGCTGTAGCAAATATCCAAATGAGAGATTTGATAGTTGAAGCTCGTTTCATATGAGCAGCAGTTGAACATGGGTCGGCCGACGCCAAGGAACATACGAACGCAGTCGCTCGGGGCATTGCTTGTCTTCGCCCACGCGGCGGCTCAACGGGAATCTATATAGTTAATATTCCCGAGTCTAGACGCGGAGATCGGCGCTTCTGCGCGCACTGCAGCAACGCAACTGAGCTTGGAGGAACTGGTGTGAGTCCCTGCGAGTGAGCGTTTTTTTCTTGGTAAGGGGCGGAAACTAGGGTTGGTTCGGATATCAATAATTTTCACTATCCGGATAACGGATATATCCGGATATTTTGGAATTTATCAAACCGGTTAACCGGATAATAACTGCTAAGTGAGACAATCGATTTCATTAGGTCTGCATGTAAAACGGATCGCAAAATCATTACACAGTGTTATTGTAGAGTACCTACCTACGCGCGCAGCATGAGCGAATACGAGAAAAACCACGTAAATTTAATGTTCCCTGCTTCTGCAATGCCCTCTTTTTAAAGCACAGATGCATCAATTGTGGGATCCTGTAGCCGGGACCGGAATTTTGTAACAAAGAGTCCACGTTCAATGAATGCTTTTTCAGCTTCCACAGAAGTGAGCTGAATAGAAAGCAGCGCTTCGTAGAGAGTCAAAAGGTTGGCAGGTCCTACGCCGGAAACTTCAACGGCTTTACATCCTTTTGACCATCCTTATGTTTAGGTTTGGAGTACTAGAAGGACGACCAGCTGATACTGGAATTGATGCCGACATGATACCTCGCTCTAATTCACGTGATCATAGGCACGCAGCCAGCCGAAAATGTAGGGGGATTGAAATAAAATCAGGGGGTTTCGACTTTTTTCGAATTAATCATCAGCGGAAATCAATTACGCTTGCACACTCGCACATTTTTGCGAACATTCGATGTCATTCAGTTTCGCAGTGTCAATCTCAGAATCACTAATTAGAATACACTTAACGGCATATCGTCAACAAGCCATCGAGAGATAGGAGCCAATGCATGCTGGGTCCGAGATGGTTAGGCCAGCGATTATATCGTTCGTAGGCCTATTGCAGATGCGATTGTGTAGGTCAACGATAATATCGTGAGCACCAAGCCAATGAAGATGCGATTGTGCAGGCCAACGATGGAATAGTGTGTACAACACTGCACATGGCCTATTGCAGATGCGATTCTTCAATCCGTGGAACTATCGGCTTGTTAAAGACGCGATATATCAGGCCAGAGACGATAGCCGAGCGCGCGGTAATCATTGACCTAATTTAACGATCTTCTCAGCAGGAGATCGCGTCACATTACATTGTGCAATGTGTACAGACGCATCTCGCTAATTGGCAACACGCTTCTCGTTAATCGGCCGCGCCAACACTGAATACGACTTATTGAAGCTTACTAAAACGTGTAAAATGCATTAGCAACGATTCTTTTTTATACGGTTAACCGGCAGAAAAATATCCGGATATCAGATAGTGAAAATACCTCCGGTTAACCGGTTAACCGTTATCCGGATAATCCAACCCTAGCGGAAACCCGGCCCAGTGCTCTGATTTTCTTACTCTAAGTCAGGGCTGGCCAACCTTTTCAGCCAAAGGGCCACATTCGATTGACGAAATATTGCGCGGGCCACTTACCACGCGAAGCGCGAAAATTTTTTGAAGTTCATATGTCAATAATATTGTCACTTGACTATATTGCGGGCCTGCCGCATATCGCTGGGCTAAGTTTGCGAGGACTGGGCTATTCGGCGCATGGACATATCGATATAGAAAGCTGCGACCAACATGCGTAAATCTTTCCGTGCCTAGGTTTCATAGTCAACGATCTTACTGCGAGCGCAAACGCAAGGTCGCATATGTTGAACGACACTTTGTCCCGTAATCGCGAATATAGTTAGGCTTAATCTAATACATTAGGCGTTCTTCCATTTTCACGAAAAGGGCAACAATATTAAAAACAAGGAATCGAGTGACAACATGTTGCGCTAAGCTTGTAGAAAATTTTTACTTTTGATAAATCTATCGCAAATTATTCTGCTTTATTGTAGTGTACGAAGATATACCAATATGTCACTGGCTGATGGATCTGTCAATGCGTCGGAACTGATATTTTAGTCATCACATCTCAGTGTTGCGGCCAAACTAATCAAATTTTTGGTTGGCCTTGCAAGTTCACAATCTGTGCAATCCATTTTTGGTATTAGAAATTTCGGAAATTACCTCGCGGGCCACTCAAAACCTTCTCGCGGGACACATGTGGCCCGCGGGCCACGGGTTGGCCGGCCCTGCTCTAAGTGAAGAAATCCAACTGAACATGGATAAACGATGGTACGGGTACGAGGTAACCCGTCGGTCGTCGCAATAATCAGTACACACTACACAAGAAGTAGTTTTTTGTTTCAAAACAGTTGATGACCCCTGCTCCAGTAGATAGCTGGGTTTGAAATGCATACCTCCTTCCCCTCAAGAAAAAACATACATAGGCTATATTTTATGGGAACAGGCATTTCGTAGCCGGTCATTACCGCGCCACGATCCCACAACACACCAAAACACATATGCAGTTTCGGCCAACACGCAACTCCACGGGATGTGATACCAAAGAAATACCTTGGCCGAAACTTAGGGTATTCGTCCATTGTCAATAGCCGCGCTGAGTGGGCGGGACTAATAACTCCTGTCCTTCCAATCTGGGCCCGCAATGCAAATGTCACCCGGCGCATCCACAAAAGAATAAAGCCATGACAATTTGTGTGTGCGTCTCACAAAAGATATTCTTTTAGTCTGCTACGTTTTGGCGAGTACAATATCTTGTGATTATACAACGGACTGGAGGTCGCGAATTAACAACATACAGTAATTATAACAACATACCAGATGCTATGAAGATGAACTACGTGCCCCAGCTTTACAGGTAAATCTGACACTCGGGGCTCAGAGAGGTTATAAATGAATAGTAATATAATGCAATTACCAATATTATTGACGAACGGTTGGACAGGGGAATTGCTGTTTTGGCTGAATTGCTGATTTTAGCTACAACCCACGCTAACATGTCAGGCTATATAAGCGGATGGTTATGGCGGCAGGTCCAAGTGCTAAGTAACGAAGTGTGAAATAACGATTGACGCCCGTTTCAAGTAGTTATATGAGAATAAGATATATAGTTAACATAAAAAGTCTGCCTTCAACTTAATACATATACAGCGAGCTGCTGTTACGAGAAACGGCTAAGCACGGCTCGGTATGATATATATCAGCAGCTGTATATTTGTAATGCTTCGTTGTGGAAACTGCAATGTCTTATTCGACGAGTACAAAATTCCGAATCTTCGTCTGGTGCACGTGCGTACGTAGGCCTCCTGCTCGCCAAGCAGCAATGGTAAACTGCGTTTAACTAAGCACAACCAAACATTAATACATAAGTTACTATTTGAAACTACAGGCAGAGTGGTGATCAATATCCTGCTGCGAGGTAGCGGCATCTGTAGTGTATTGATAACCTGATATACACCACGGGAGGTGTTCTTACAATCACACTACAATGTCCATCGCATGTCTGTTTACTATGTGTGGATACTTGTTACGCAATGACGAGCGGAGCTAATACTTCTTTCGTAATAATGAGTCAGTGGCGTTTGAAAACAGACGTTTGTGCTAACGCTAACGTGGTATATTATCTCATTCTTGTTCACGAATATTCAGTTTATGTCATAGTCCTTGTATAAACAAAAAGTAATCGTTCTTTCACAAACAAATCGATTAGATATGGGAAGTAGTCGATTACGATTACGATTACTTCGGATTTTTTTCGAATGTAATCGATTGCGATTACGATTACTTCAAAATGCTGTAATCGTCGTAATCGATTACGATTACTAATCGCGATTACCCCATGTCTGATACATAGTGATCATTATTTTGGAACCGTATACAATTGGCCAACAAGGTTGTGCTGATGATGAAATTGCGCGTATGCCGAATACCCCAATATTCACAGGCATATGTCGCATACCGAGGTTCGGCACTCATGTATGAAAATTGAACATTGAACATACGACTGCTCTGCTGTTGAACCCCCAGGAACATGGTTAGTCGGAAAATGTAGCGCCAAAGAGGAAAAGATTCTTAATATCGCGAAGGCCTGCTGTTGAATTCGGTGAACTCAGCAGATATGGTTGTTGCATATATAATATAGCATCTTATGAAATACGTCGGAGCCGGAGCTACCCCTCAAATAACTGGCTCCAGCTCCGGCTCCGGCTCCGGCTGAATTTTATATAGAGCTCCGGCTCCGGCTCCAGCTCCGGTAAAAATGCACGGCTCCGGGGCTCCGGATCCGGGCTCCGGCTCCGGCTCCAAAGCCCTGCAACCTCAGAATGTTGTTGTGGCCCACCAGTTGGCCATATGGCCCACTGTTTGAGAACCCTTGCTCTAGCTTCCAACATAACCACAACTTTAGCTCTCCCTAAATTTAACCTCCACTCAATCCAACCTGGACAGGCTCAAGTGTCGCATGCTATCGTGTCGCATCCACTATCGTCTCTACCTTTTAACTCACTCCAATGTAACATTAAAATTAAAATATACAAACAAACATACACTATATCTTTGAATTCAAAACCTGACATGGCTTCACAAGCAGTTTGTATCACATTGGCGGGGCGCGAAGCAATTCCAAGTGAGTCACGGAAAATTTCTAGATGGTACAGTTATTTATTCAATTGCCTAATATGCCAAACACCTTACTTTCTCACGATCCGACGGGCAAATACCCGTTCTCCTCTTCTAAATTAATTTTTTTAGCGCCCATAACTGCCGCAAGTCACGTTCCCGTGCTCACAATAAATCTTGAGCCATCTTTTTGTGACTGTCATTCTTGATTGGAGCACGAAATAAGACAGTGTGTTATTGTGCCTCGAAATTAGAATTAATTCATCCCTATCTCCAATGCGAACGTTGGTTGGAGATATTGTAATAATCTGTTACAGATTTACAGCGGTTCTTAACCAGAGTTCCATGGTCACTTGGGGGTACGAAGCACCGAATTAGGGTGTACGAGATGCAGTGTGAAATTACACGCAATTTGAGGCCCAAAATTATTTCGAAAATAAACATAAATTGATTATTTTGGCACGGATTTCTTCAGCACGAATTTATTCACTTTTCTAGGCGCTTGGCGCCATTTCGTGTCAGGAGATTCGCTGCTATCGAATTGGGTGTCATTTCCTTCGACAAAATACAAGTAGGCTAACAAAATCAAAAAAAAAATAGAAGTTGTAGAAATGGGTGTAGCGTTTTTCTCAATTGTGAAAAATGGTCGCTTGAGACCATATAGAATTTTAGATACTGTAGTCTCTAGGGGTATGAAACCTGATGATGCTGGAATATCAGACAATGGCATTTCGGCAAAGGTTGTACATTACTCCACAGGACACATCAATTCCTCGGTCATTCGGCGCACCTGTAACGCCATTAACTGCATTTTCAGAGAACTCGAAGTTGCAACCGTGGCCTCCATGAAACAGCGCACATGCAGCCCCCTGAATCTGCTCTTCCTTGCAATCTGCGCCCCACCCCCATACAATTATGACCATTGGTGACGAATAAAGCTCACTGCGTAGGAATTGGAATTCGGAATCGCGTGCGTCTCGGGAAATGAGAGTTTTTTACGGTTAGTTGACACGTGTGAGCGATGCCAATATCATTTGAGTAGCGTCAATCTTTATCTGACGAAATGAAGAATTTATGTTGAAATCCCTACGGGCACCCAAAACAAGCGTTTGGGGGCGGCCGAACAAAATGTTGTCCGCAACCGATCTGGATTGGAGGTACCAAGGCTCTAGCGGCCCGATCGTTAAAAAGGTTACAAATCACTGCTTTATCACGCGTATTCTTGTCTGCTTGTTACACTCGTATTCTCGAATAGTCGCGCAATTACACATGTATACTAGGGCTGTTCAAAAATAATGTTTTCCCCGGATTCCTGCACACCAAATTTGGTTCAATTCTAACAAGTATAAGCCGCCGCAGAGCCAATTAAAAATTTTAAATTATTAGAGAAAATGGAAAAAAAATTCGAATTTTTCCGTCAACCCCATGAAATTGTGAAGTTGTCTTCAAAGAGGATGCAAAACAAATTTGACTCAATTCCAATTAGTGGAAGTGGAGTTATTTGAGATTTTCGTTGATAATTCTCCGATTATCCACAAATCAAGCTTTTACACAGTTTGACTTTGACTTTTACTGACTTTGAAAAATAACCCCAAACGATGCAATCACGGGCGATATAAACATGTGTGACGCCACACTCTTTTCATGGTCCGCAGTTATTACCGCAACAGAGTTGACGTCACTTCCTCTTCACGATCTTCGGAATTTTATCTCCATGAAGCGCATGAGTCTGCGGTCACCCCCCCCCCCCCCCCCCTAGACGAAAAACTCAAATAACTTCGCTTCTACTAGTTGGAATTGAGTCAAATTTGGTTTGCATCATCTTTGAAGTCAATTCAACAATTTCATGGGGTTGACAGAAAAATTAGCATTTTTTTTTAATTATCCCTAATAAATTAAAACTTTTAATGGGCTCTGTGACGGCTTATACTTGTTAGAATTGAACAAAATTTGGTGTGCAGCATTTTCTAGGGTAACCTGATAATTTAATCATTGAATGGCTGGAATCCCACAAAAAGATTATTTTTAAACAGCCATTATGCACACTCGTTACTCACACGACTCATTGTGCATCGAATTACGTTCCCATTTGTTCGGACATATCTCATGGTGCGTCGCACAATGTAAACATTGTATCAAAGTATGTCGCGAGCTGTAAACGTTTGGGAAGCACTGAACACGATGCGATAGAAATGTTGTAAAACCAAATCTGAATATGTTCATCATCTTGCCATGTAGCCCCTTCAATCAACACTTGCCAGCCGTCAACGAGTCATGAAGCGACTGATTATCTTTCAGCGACCTCGTAGATGTGACCACTGGCTTGATGAATTGAAAGTCTCATCGATCACGGATTCATACGCATTTGTGCCTTCGTGTTCCGCTCCAGAACATATTCCTTCATTGTCGTGCGGCGATTGCTCTCGTGATCCATCCAATTCGTACTTTTCGTATTCGTTCACTTCCGAGTGAGCATTTGAGCTGCTGTCTTGTTTACGTCTATTTCTTAAAAGCAGTGAAATGATATACTTTAATACAGTAGTCAGGAACCTGTGGCTCTTTTTGGGTATAAGATATGGCTCTTTGGAAAAGTTTGAATTTTGCACCTGATTTATCAATATTACAGTAACTTGTTAGTAAATTTTCATGACGGCGAGAATAAATATTTTCGCGGCAGCATGAACATGTCTCGGAGAGTTCAAGGCAGTGGTGTATTCACGGCAAGCGACTCGTACCGCCCTCTTTTCAAAATACCCAAACGTAAGTTGCTGTCGCGCCGGCGACTAACACCACTCGCGAATTCGATCTATCCACCACCGCGCGCCTAGAAATCGTGGATTGCACGATACCTTTATTGACAAAAGAGAATAGCAGACGTGGCGACACTTGTTGCACAATGTAGTTTTCAAATACACATTGTCTTCCGCCGCGAAATAAAATACCTTGCAAGTGACATTCACAATTACAAATTCAATTTAAAAACAACGCTATCCATTTTCTTGATTGGTTAGTAGCTTTGTTGTAACACCGCCGTAAAAATGTAAGTGTGTAACGCAACGATACGTTGCGCCATATATTTCAAAAGTCGATCAATACCTATATTTTCAGAATCAGCGCGTTAATTACATTTCAACAATGTCAATGATTATAAAGTATACTAAGCTATTTACGATGAGTTGCGCTGTCACAAGTGAGGCTTGGCCCGTCCGTACCTCATCTGAGCCTTAACTGTGCTTTCGCGCTTTATTTTTGAACAATAAATATTAAATTTCCGTGATTTCGGGAATAAAAATGTTCAAGATCTAGTCATTCATAAACATCGATAAAAGATAACAATATCCATTGAAGAGTTCAGAATTTTCCTTCATTCATCCATGACGACATGTGACGCACTGCCTCACTTTCCTCCCCTTACTCACAATACCAAACTCCGTTACAATGCAACATTCGAGGCTGATTTTGCGGGGTTCCAAGACCACGAGCAGAACAAAATTTATATTTTCGCAATCAGTACCACGGTAGCTTTCGATTGATACCCATTTTATCAAATTTCGCGCTCGGCAAGCTGGTCAAAATCACCGTCAAATTGCTTTTAGCCAAACGGAAAGTGTGACGTACGCCAATTCGACTGAGCAATGACACACCATATAAGACACCATGATGCTACCAATACACCACAGATGTTCAATTGCGACATAACAATTGATTGACATGTATGGCTCTTGCGGAGTTACAATCGAAAATATTGGACCAATATGACTCTTTGGTCGGAAAAGGTCCCCGACCACTGCTTCAATATGTATCAGTTCAAATTTACATTCTGAACCATTGTATGGCTCTCGCACAATCGGTCTGTGTTGGAATCAAGTCCCTACCTTCGAGTCATAAGTCACATCGAGTCAATACATATTGCGACTTGATTTACGTCGAGTCACTCGATTTTTGAGGTGGCTCGAGTCAAGTAAAGTCTAGTAAAGTCAAGTCTCGAAATTTCCGAAGTACGGGACAAGATTCAACTCATTGCATTTTGTAAGATGATTACGCTACAAACTGATTCGCTAATAATTTGAATCGAATAACGAATATCGAGTTACTTATACTTTGTATGGATTGCATATACGTAGAACTGCTCAACTACATCGGCTTGCGTCAGTCAAATAGATGATAGAAAATGAAGCCTGAGAAAGTCGAAACAAATCAAAATGACGTAATATTCAGTCCACCATCCATACAACAGAGTTTAAGCCTACACCAATTGTTGACGAGTCTCTCCGTCGTATAGTTTAACATAATCATATATGTACCCTATACCCGTTCGAGCTCGATCCGATCGAGTTTAGTAGTTTTCCGAAGCGATATTCGCCACGATACATATGCCATGCTGGACTATAAACGAATGCAATTGATACGGTGTTTGTTGATTGTGGATTTTTATTAAATAATGTGAACCGCGGCTTGCGCTATGTGGATATCTTACAAGGATATAAAAAGGATGTATATTTAAACTAGCGCTAATCAGCAAATTTAATTGACATATCTGTGTTCAGCATCCAAAAGGAGATAAGATTCAACCGTTTTCTTATCAGATGCAAAAAATACTTTTGAAAATTAGTTGAACGGTGTAACAACACGATATCGTTCAAAATATAAAACAAAAGCTACCCACGTTCATGCAAACGACATGCCCCTGTTATAGTGATCGGCCCACAAGTATTGCAACAATCCGCCATGACATATTAATTTCAATATAATAATACATATTAATAATATTTTACTCATGATGTGGGGATGTCATTATTCGCGTTCCAGTAAAAAAGGTACGTATTTCAACACTTTAGGCCTGGTTTACTAAGATAACTTCGTAACGAGTGGTCCTCGGATACTGCACTCGAATCGAATTAGGGTTCTGATTAAAATACTTTTGTCTCTGATTAAAGTCGATTGTAATCGAATAAATAATTCCAATCATGATTTTTTTCCCACCAATAATAACAACAACACGAACAAAAGAAAATGTAATGAATGAAGAACATGTCAATCAAGGTTATGAAGGAAAACGCTTGACCTTTAATAATGTGGGGCAGTGAATCATCATCCACATAGCTGAAAACGTTTAACCTATGCGATAATGATGGGTCACTGGAATCATCACTGATCTGTTCTACTAGCGAGGAAACATGTTCAGTCAAATCGGGACCATCCATAATAGTTTTGCAACGCTTAGGCAGGCATCAACGATGAGGGAATCTTTCCATAGAGACTCCGGAATGCGCTTCGTTTTCGGCATCATACCAGTGCTTCGGAAATGGAAGCAGCATGTCGCAGACAACTATCTATCCACATCAAAAACGCATATTGATTGACTACCGCTCTTTGCTCTTTTCCCGTCCGTCTGTCAATTAGCTGGCCTATACTGGCACCGGTGACGAAATACTATCTCCGGCTTATACAAAATGCACATGGTTGTCCGATATTGAACCATATTCACGCATCTCGTCAGAAAATTTGAATCAACCAAAGTGATCAATAAAATCCAAATGGTGAAATTAAAATAAAAAATCAACGGAAAAAATCTGATTTAAATCAATCTGATTTAAACGAGGACCCTACTCAGAATCAACTCTGGATTTTCTTCAAAACGAGGAAATTATTTCTGTATCACAGATATGGTTGAAAACGCATTTTCAATTATTCTCTACTGATGAGGATCGGTGGAAATATGCTCTTAGAGAGGATCAAATTTGATATTATGATTATATTGTATGCTGCGATTATCCATATAATATGCAAAAATGAGTAGTTTCCGTGAATTTTGGAACGCGTTGCAACGTTTTTTTGTATAGATGGCGCCATAAGCGGCTGGCTTCATCAATGCGTCACAGCAGATTGTAAAATTATCATCACAACTTCAACTGAAACTCACCTAAGGTATTTGATTATGAATACTCCTATGAAAGTCAGCAGCAGGAAGCTTGCCGCTGATGCAATGATCGCAATAATAGTTTCGACACTTTCAGAGTCCATTTCTGAAATGAGTGAAAACACTTTTCGTTCGCTCTAAAATTACCAACCATCGCGGTTGAATCCAGTCTGGCGCAGATGTTGTTGTTGTTCACGCTTTAGTATTGATGCCGTTTTGAATTTATTAGTCATTTTACACCAAACCGATATTTTTATAACGAATCCTTATCTACCGAATTTTAGGACAACCCTTCATTCGCCACAGGTTTTCTTCAAGACACCACCTTGGCGTATCCGCGGGCGAGTAATAGCCAGTGCTATCAGTCGGCACTTACGTAATCGAAAATAACGAATGTTGGCCTGGGGTAAATGATTATTGTAGTCGACAACCGCCATGAATACCACAAACAACAACTACAATAACCAAATGTAGTTCTCTAAACTACTTATTTCAGTACTTAAAGATATTTCTTAAATTAACATGCGTGTTGACTGACGGATACGTTACACGCACCGACCTGAATTACCGATGAGGCTGGTTTCTCGAGTAATTGACGTATTCAATGGAACTCACTTCATATATTTCAGTTAATCTATACGAAAAAAAGGATAGTCTTATTCAAATATATCCGAATGTTTTCAACTGACACTCGTCAGTGGTAATCACCAGCAACTATGGCTAAAAATTAAAACGATTTTATGAAAACGGTCTTATTTCAATACAAGTTTTATTTGTGTAGTCGATTGCAGTACTTCTTCTTCCACTTGACTTCAATTCATCGGTACAATTTGATCAGTGGATAAACAACTCCATACCAATTTCCGTACTTTCGATATCACCTGCAGATTCAAGTTGGCCCGCCGTTGTTACCATGCACAATGATGCATACGTAGTATCGATAGTGTTGGCGGTGGCGGTCTCCGTGTTGCCTATCACAAGAATAACGTCTAAGAAATAATTGCGATTGTAAAGTTTCGTGTCGGAAGGCAAAATCCATGAAGATTATCGATTATGAACCTTTTCATATGGCAGCCGTAGATCGGATGCTATTTAATTGAAGTTCAATATGTCAAATTCAAAATTGAAAGATCTCAGGAGAGGCCGCTGTAATTTGGAAGTTCTCGTTCACAAACGAGCCTTTTACGTTCTGCACTGTGAACCTTACCTATGCGTTACAATTTTCAACGTCATTATAACGCATTTCGTTGCAATTCATTGTTGAAATGCAATGAATTTCAACCTCGGATCACTCTCCGCTGCTCTCCGCGCTGGCAGCACGAAAAGAAATTCAGCACTAAACGAGCACGTACCTTGCTAATTACAAACATTATGTGCTCGAAAGTTTGCTTAGATTAGAACATTCAGCTTTCCGTCTGTGAATCTTAAGTGACTTTCTTCCTTGAGCATTGCCCACAATCACACAATAGCAAGAACGAAAATCAATCCATGTTAGAAGTAAGTGAATCGCGCTTAGTCAACCAATCAGTTATTTACATCAACGAAATTTATAGGAAGAATGCATCGATGTCGATTATAAAAAATCTATCAGGCGTGCGGGATCTATCTTGATTTGATATCCTTATTGTACCATAAAAACAAATCCGTTCGATTGAGAAGTTGGTTACTGTACTGTATAACTTGTTTTCGAGATAATATCCCCGGCGCCAGTATAGAAAACTGTGTTTAACTCTTAAGAATACATCTGTCCGGTCAAGCCGAGTCCTTGACGAGATTGTTGGCAAAGCAATTTTGTGGAATTAATATTAAAATATTATAGCAGTTGATACAATAGGTGACGTTTAAAAAGTCAGCATGTACTTCAGCACTGTGGCATATTGTGGCCCGAGTCGCAGCTAGTGATCATGTACATTAATATATAACTTTTTGGAGATGTAGGGTTGGAATTAGCAATATGACGTCACGTGGCGTCATAGGTTCAAGTTCGCATTCACACAAAACCTTGTTGTTCCTGGTGTTGTTCATGCTTTTATAGTTATGCTGTTTCGAATTCTTTTGTCATTTTACACCTGATCGATATTTCTAATACTGAATCCTTATCTGTCGGAATTTAGGACTACTTATCCTTCGTCTCAGGATTTTCTTCAAGATACCACCTTCCTATCCCGTATCGGATGGCGAGAACGCCCATAGATAAATCTCTAACTTTTCAAACAATATCACGCAACGGTCCTAATGCCAGTGTTGGGATCAAGTCACTATACATTCGAGTCACAAGTCATTTCGAGTCGTTGCACATTTTGACTCGAGTCAAGTTGATTCACTCGGTTTTTAGAGATGATTCGAGTCAAGTCGAGTTAAGTCACGACTCAAGTTACTATTCAAGTCATTATCCTTATTGCTAGATAATCCGAGAATTATCAATGAAATAGTCAAATACTTCCGCTTAAACTTGTTGGATTTGAGTCAAATTTGTTTTGCATCGTCTTTGAAGACAACTCAACAATTCCAGGGGGTTGAAAGAAAAATTTGATTTTCTAATGAATTTAAAAAAGTAATTGTATCCGCGGCGGCTTAGAGAAAAAAAATTATGAACAGCCCCAACGTACAAAAAGTCTAGAAGTGACCCGTCCTACAAGTCGGCAGTTACGGAAGCAAAAATAACGAATATCGGTCTGGTGTAAATGATCAGTTGTATAGTAGACAAACACCACGAAAACCAGAAACAAACACAACAACCAAATGTAGTTTTCAAAACAACATATTTTAGTACTTCACGATTCTTCCTAAATTGCCATGAGTGTTGGCTGATGGATTTCTGACACACAATGTCGCGAATCACCGATGAGGCTGGTTTCTCAAAGAGTTTACGTATTCTATGGAATTCACTTGATCTATTTTTGGTAAACTATACGAAAAATAGTATATTCTTATTCAAAGGAACTCGAATGTTTCAACTAACACCCGTCAGCGATCATCGTCAGCAACTAGCATATAATTGAAACGAGTTTATTAAAACGGGCTTATTTCAATATAAATATTTCATTTGTATAGTCATTTTCTGTACTTCCAATAGCTCTTCTACCTGAATTCAATTCATGGGTACAATTTGATCAGTAGATGAACAACTCCATACCAATTCCCGCACTTTTCATGGTAGCTGTAGATTCAAGTTGGTCCGCCGTTGCCATCATGCCCAATGGTGTGGATATATGCGTAGTTTCGGTTGTAGTGGTGGTGCTGGTGGTGCTGGTGGTTGGAGCAGTATAGTAGTAGTACTGGTCCACTTGGTGTCTATCACAAAAATAACGTGTGAGACATCACTGCGATGGCTAAGTTTTGTGTGGGAAGGCAAAATCTAATGAAGATTGTTTCCTATCGATAATGAATCTTTTCATATGAATTACTTGGGTAGACAGGAAACTCATGTTATTCAATTGAAATTCAATATACAAAATTCATAATTTGGAGATTTCACGAACAAATAGGCGCCTCAAATAAGTTTAGCCGTCGAAATTGTAATTTTAATGTGGTTGGCCTACGATGTCACGGCTGTATTGCAGTGTTGGGATGACTCGAGTCATGACTTGACTCGAGTCAGACTCGAGTCACTTTTTCGTATGACTTGACTTGACTCGAGTCACTTTTCTAAAATGACTTGACTTGACTTGACTCGGCGTATCAGAAATGTGGATTGACTCGTGACTCGGAGCAAAATTCACGAGTCAATTTCAAGTCATCAAGTAATCGGTGTCGATAAAAATCACTGTATCTTACATATGCACGGATTTTTCGCGCAACGCTGGTGTAACCCGTGCGAGCGACCAATCATTCATGCATTTTACTGAACCTTCATTGTTCTCTCACAAATATATTGATCGCAAACGAAGTGATCGAAGCTGACAGCATACGTTGTCGTAAACCAGTGGTTCTCAACCGGTGTGCCGCGGCACACTAGTGTGCCAATTGGACTGTTCAGGTGTGCCGCGAGCAAATGTGGTAAACTATGTCGAAGTATAACAGACATCCAAATTTTCAGTGCGTCATTGTTGGTTTTTCTACCGAATTTATCCGATCAAGACACGCGATGCACAATCCGATGCAGTGAACACATATAAGGATGTCGAGGTGACCCATTGACCCATAGCGTGCCAGCACTACAAGTACAATGTAGGGCGTGGGCTCAGGGCGCAACGTTATGTTGCAGGCGACTAATTCGAGAATTGAGAAGTAAAGTTGATCAAATTATATCGGTTACACATTTCCCCGCCGGTGAGGTTTATTATTTCGGTTTGTTTGAACTTCAATTGAACTGCGGGTGGCTGCCACTAACACTATTGAAATATACCATCCTCACATGTGCTATGCCACGATGAGCGTGGAAATGCGTTTGGCATCCATGTATAATGCATACACCTCTACGCTTCTGTATTTGTTGGTGGCGATCGTGATTGCACTCTTCGATGCGACGGTAAATTACATCGACAATGTGGTATTGGACGGACTTTATTGTCGAGCCGATCTTATAAAATTAGGCTAAACCTGAAGTTTAAATGGGATCTCGGCAGGCAAGTTATGTGGTATCAGAGGTAATAGCTGATAATTCAAAACCTCACACGGAAGCGGACAAAGCTCTTCTTCCGGCCTGCATAAAATTGTAAAAAAATGTTTGGGAAGAATTGAAAACGATTCCCATGTCAAATGATACCATTCGTAGACGTATTTGTGAGATGTTCGCAGAGATAAAAGAAAACTCATGTATAAAAAGCCTACTTGAGTGTTCCGAAAAGGCAGCAGTACTTCGTCAGTGACCCCTGTGACCTCTGTAAGACTATGGTTGCTGCTATACGCATTCTGGTGGTTTGCCTCTGCCGCAAGCCAAAACAGTTCAGAACCACTGAACTAGTGTGCCGCGAACTATTTTTCATTTTCAAAGTGTGCCGCGAGGTCAAAAAGGTTGAGAACCACTGTCGTAAACTATAGCATAGTAAAGTAATTTAATAGCAAAATGTCTATTTCTGTTCTGTGTTCTTAACTAAACCAAACCTCTTGTTTTATTGAAATTGAATTCGCAAATAGTTCAGATAGTCCTCAACCATTGGCGCAGGCTCGAATTGTAAAAGGGTAATGTATTGCATCTTATCAATTCGTTTCTCTCTTCTCTATTTTGGCTGGTAACTATATAAACTGAGGCTGTGCAATTACTTACGTAGTTTATTAGTTCTACTTATATGTGAGCGATACAGCGCCTTACTCGCGTGTAGGGTTCCAGTAAATATCAATTTGCCTCTGATTCGAAGCGATTAAATCCATCCATAATAAAAACCATGATTTTTTTGCTTTTTATTATTATTTTTACTTAGAACAACTGAAAATTATACAACAATGAGTTTGAGACGATTGAAAATCATCTAAATGAAGGTGCTGCGGCAAATCTCATCAACTGAATAATTCGAAGCTCCGAATCTTCATCTGCGTCAACCCAGCAGAGAAATGTTGGTGGCTAGGATTGTTCGATGTCTGTTCTAGTACCAAGCCGACATGTTGCGTCAAATCAGCAGCATCCGTAACGGTTGCATCTTCAGTAGCATCGTCATCATGAGCATAGCTGTTGATGTCTGGAGTGGTCTCTGCCAGCAAGGCGTTGATTTTTCTCATCGCCTTTTCCACTTTGCCAGTTCCAGAGTCAGTATCCATGAAGTGATCTTTCACTCGAAGCATAACTTCAAGATTTGTTTGTGTTAGGCGATTGCGACTCTTGGTTGCAGTTGCTGCCGCAGATGACCAAAGCCTCTCACAAGACGCAGCATGTGGAACGCACGAAAGAACAGTCCTAGCGAGTTTTGAAAGGTCCGGAGAAACAACAGCTAAATCCTTCTAGAATAATGCCGGCCGTGCCATTAAAAACGGTACCCAGATAGTGGATTCTGCATCAAAAACTCCTAAAAAATAATCAGGGTAATATCAGAAACGTGCAGTGATAGGTGTGCAGTGTGCACTGGTAGACTCACCCTCTTTACAATCATAGTCGAACCAGTGTTTGATGAGGTTAGAAGCAGATTCATCATTGAAGCTTGGTTCTCTTTTTGAAAATATTTTTTTGGCCAGATCCCGAACAAGCCTTTTGCCAGTCATGTTCAAGCCAAAGCCTCTAACTCGGGGATCTAGAACCCAGGCCACTAGATGATGGTCTTCGACATAGTTTTCTGTTCTTCGTTGCATTTTTGATATAACCAGACTCTTCTCATCAGCATCCATAGCGGTAGTCTTTTTTTTTATCTCAAGCTTGAGCCACATCCAGCCTGATAGGATTAGCCCAGCGGAAGTATTGTCCAATTCTGAGATGGCTGTAAAAATGCAAGATTTACGATTCAAACATATCACCTGTTAACTCTGAGTTTAACGTTGGGGAGTAAAAAGAACTACAATCCTTGTTGTTTCCATTCAGAATCAAGATGTTCAAATTGATCATGTATTGTGGTGTAGGTTTAATATCAGTTTATCATCAAGGAATGCAAATTATTTACAATATAATTTGAATGACTAAGAAGGGTCAAGCCGTCAAGGGAGCGTGTAATTTCTTATACACAGCATGACCATGACAAACCACGGTTGCCGATTTTAATATTGATTCATAGCTACGGTATAGTGCGATCATTTATCACCCATACCCGAAGAAAACCAAACCTTACCCTAGCCCCAAACCTATGCTATCTACAATGGCAGCCATAATTGCATGATGATACGTAACATCATAACCCTAATTATTGACGCTAGCTATTGATAATCTTGTAGTTGTAGATAAGGAAGTAGGCTCGAAAGATGTAGTCTAGGACTATGTGCTAAGTATCTTTCGGTTGATGGGTTGCATATTAGATATTACCACATCAAGCATAAGCAAGGGTTTTTAGATATGCAAAGAGAATTTGGTAGCAGTGCTGTAATCTGCCCATACCCTGTCAACGTATTACCATGCACATGCAGTATTCAAGCGATTACATGAATTGGATTCACTCATAATACAGTAACATGGTATCTTACCTGCGGATGAGCTTTCATTCTGATTACTTGACCCATCATATCAGCACCGCAATAAATGCAAACGGCTCTTTTACATCGCTTTGGCATTAAAGATTCGGGAATCTCCCGATATATACTCAAGATTGAGTTTCGTTTTCGCCCTCCCACCATGGTCTTGTAAACAGCAGCACACCGAATCCACCGACGCACCGAATCCACAGCAAAGCTCAAGAACTGGCTGATCACCGTCACCGCCTATTGCGAGCACTCTGTTCCCGCCGTGCCCTCGATTCGCTAAACCGTGCCGGTACCGGTGACGAAAAACGATGTCCGGGTTGTGTCAGTATACAATGGTTGTCCAAAAAATATATTCACGCATCCTTTTTAAAATAGAAAATAAAAACCAAAAAATCATTTATATCAAAACGGTAAAATTAAAATCAAAAATCAAAGGAAAAAATCTGATTTAAATCACACTGATTTAAATCAGCCTGATATTTACCAGAACCCTACTCGCGTGTATATTTAACTCTATATTCGTTTATCGGTTCAAAATCAATGACCACTCAATCTGTAATTTAGAGAGCCAGCAAAATACAATGACGTAATCACGCCTCATACCTCGAAAAGGCAATTTGACTTGAATTGTGACTTGACTAGTGACTTGACTTGACTTGACTCGACTTGACTCGAGTCACCTCCGAAAATCGACTGACTTGACTTGACTCGAGTCATCTTCGAAAATCGATTGACTTGACTTGACTCGAGTCAAAATGTGTAATGACTCGAATTGACTCGTCGTGACTCGAAGGTAGTGACTTGATCCCAACACTGCTGTATTGACATATAACATGTTTCACAAACATAACAAAATGTTGAAAAAATTAAAAATTAATTTCTCTAATTACAGTATACCAAGATACCAGTGCGATGAGAATGAACCTGTTGACCTTATCCCTGAAATTCGAAGGAGGCCAACGTAGTTTTTGAATTGATCAGCGCACCTTAGTGAAGACTATTACTTGCTAAGCGCATTTCGAAAAAAAAAAAAACCTTTTAGCTACTCGCGAGCACTTCGATAGCTTATTATGGAATCATCTATCACAGTGGGTCTTAACCATGTCGCCAGCGCTTCACTGTGGCGGCGGGAACACTCAGGGGCGATATAGGGGGGACTGGAACTTTGTGGGAGCACAGAATTAAAAATAGCGTAACGCTACACATGGTGTAGTAGTGGTCACAGGGATAAACAATTATACAGTTCTATATATCCTTGAGATCTGGTTGCAAAATTCTTTCATTCATTCCAAACAAGATTCATCAATTATCCAAAATATTCGTCGCGCTTCGCGTGAAATATGCTGAGTTTCAACAATGTGTTTTGTGTTTCCACGAATGCAGTGGTTACTATATTTCATCTAAAATGTATTTTACGCTTCATGCGCGTACTTTTAGATAGCAAAATCTAGATAGTGGTTTTCGCGACGAAATGTTTTGAACTAGCTAATATATATTGCAGCGCACTGCTTCTCGAAATCTGGAAGTGTGGTTCTATACCACTTTAGCGAGTGAGAGCCATTTGTACAGTAGATATTATTTGAAGCTTTCTGACCAGTATGTTTAACTAAATATCCTAGTGTCGTGAGCTACAATGTACAACGTCACCTGTAATCGGGGTGTGTACATCGGGCATCGCAGAGAAAGGATTTTATCCGTTGAAGATGAATTACGGAGTTCATACCGAGTCGCACGATATTCTCACTATTTACGCCAAGTAAGATAAATAAAGAACCATTAGTTCCTTTATTTTGAACGAATTTAGGAGAATATATAAGTAAACTGGTTATGAGCGCTACTGGTGTAAGAAAATGACCAGCTTCTGACTTACAAGCAAAATTACAGAAAATACCGCGGTTTCACCATAATTTCGCTACTCATATCGGTCTGTGTCTATACATTTTTAATTGTTGTTAATATTGATAAAACACAGATCTGTGGCTGAGTCAGTGCCCCTATCCGGCCAGCATCCAATGTAAGGCACAACTATGAGAGCGAATTTTTCTCCATTGCGATGCCAAGGCTTGTATATTTTAGATTTTCAATTTTAATTTACAGTAATCGTGTTAACAAACATGGCGATGTAGTGGAACTTCGACAGATTGTCCAAAAAAATTAATTATTCAATAGAAAGTGCAAGTTAAACAGAATGTGGAATTTAATACCCCAAGGTGTACCACAAAGAACTAAATATCAACAAATATTTAACTAGCACTTACCAGAATGAGCATTTCCCATTTCTTTGTCAAGCAGTTATATACCTTTTAATGCTGTAACTGATTTATCTTCAGAATCTTTTTTATAGATGTCTGATGCCTAGTTAAGGTTAATATCGTAATAAAGGTCCAAATATTAGATGGCAACCAATGCACTGTAGATAGATGGGTGGTCATTTTGGTCGATGTGTGAATTTACCAGATTTCTGCCACATCGTGAGATGCAAATCAAACTGTCGGCAATTTCGGGTACCAAGTTCCGTTCTCATACTCAACCCAATGGATGAAGACGAGTTAATGGAGATATATGCCAGGGGTGAACTGAGTTCTATTGTACCATTTTTAGTTCATCACGTTGTGATACACGTATGTGCAGCACCCAGCCGACCCCCGGGATCAGCACCGTAACTGCCGCACCCCAAACCCACCAATTGGGGGGGGGGGCGAGCTCGAAGGGGGCCCAAAATTATTTCGTGAATTAGCATAAATCATAAAGTATTTTTTTTTAAATTTATGCAACTTATTCAAACATTTTTCGCGCTGCGCGCGAATTAAAGTAGCCATGTATCTTCATTATTGGGCATTGGGCCATCACCGTGCCACGACCCACCAAGACATACATTCAAGTTTTAGGCCATATAACATGTGACTCCAAGAAGTGTGCCAGAACGATCGACAGCGAGAAAACCTTAGCCGAAAGGGTCTATACCCTTATGCCAGGGATGGGCAACATACGGCCCGGGGGATTTTGTCCGGCCCGCGGGCAGTTTTCCGTTTTATATGATAATGTGGCCCGCGGCTACAGCCTGCCGAAATACCCCGCTATACTTGCTTACTACGTCAAGTTTTAGTGAATATATGCTATTTGTAAGTGCAGCGTGCGAGTAGAGCTTGCGCGTAAGTTCGTCGAAGCGAGAAGACTTGCATTATCGGCATTTACGATGTACTCAAACCTAATATCGTTTGTGGTAATCATGGTGTTTGTAGACTACAATGGTTTGTGCGTAAGTTCGTCGAAGCGAGAAGACTTGCATTATCGGCATTTACGATGTACTCAAACCTAATATCGTTTGTGGTAATCATGGTGTTTGTAGACTACAATGGTCATTTACACCAGACCGATATTTCTAATTTTTGATTCCGTAACCGCCAACTTGTAGGCTTTTGTAATACAAATGTTATGCCAGGGGTCGCCAACTCAAAACGGGTCGCGGGCCACTTTTCAAATTTCCTAGTTGCCGCGGTCCGCATGAATTTAATATCGAGATAAATAAGGTCACACAGATAAACAACGACGCTATCTCATCACCTACTCAGCCCTAATGAATTGATATCTTGGTAAATTTGGGGTGCCGGACTTATCGAACGCCTTGAAATATTAATTAGACATTGCACCGTAAGTTGATTGATCACAGCATAGTGTCCTATATGGTGTGTACACAAGCAAATCTCACGGCTCAGTGAAATTGGTCTACGTCACACTTTCCCTTTGGTCAAAGGCAATTGGACGGTCATTTTAGACCGGCTAGCCAAGCATTAAAATTGATAAAACTGGTATCAATCGAAAGCTACCGCGGTACTGATTGCGATAATATAAACTGTATTCTGCTCGTGGTCATGGAACCCTCAAAATCAGCTTCGAATCTTGCATTGTAACGGAGTTTGGTATTGTGACGCAACCATGCCGTCTGGGTGAGGAGCAGAGTAAACCGCAAGCGTATTGGCCATTGTTTCGCAACCGATTGAGCATTCACATTCTTACTCTCGTGCGCGCTTGCTCCTGAGCTGCTCAGATGGCATGGCTGCGTCACAATACCAAACTCCGTTACAATGCAACATTGCAGGCTGATTTTTTTTTGGGGGGAGGGGGGTCCAGAACCTCGAGCAGAATAGAATCTATATTTTTTGGCCGCCAGCGCCGCGGTAGCTTTCCATCGATACCCGTTTTATCAAATTTAATGCTCGGCAAGTCGGCCAAAAACTACCGTCAAATTGCCTTTGACCAAATGGAAAATGTGACGTAGACCAATTTCACTGAGCCGTCAAATTTGATTGTGTTCACACCATATAGGACACTATGATCAAAGAGAAGCAGACATGGCAGCGTCTGTATGACAATGGAGTTCCCAAATCCACATTATATCCTCGTCGTTATTGGCGAGAAATGGCTTTGAAGGGACATTGCTGTCGTTAAAATACTATTGTTGAATACGATTTATTCCTTGTATATGTGGATAAATGGGCGAATAATGTATCGATTCAGCAATCCGGCCCGCCAAGTACTTGATTTTCCTATATCCAGCCC
Organism: Botryllus schlosseri; assembly: GCF_051294905.1. Lineage (NCBI taxonomy): Eukaryota > Metazoa > Chordata > Ascidiacea > Stolidobranchia > Styelidae > Botryllus > Botryllus schlosseri. The sequence continues at coordinate 682,254 of NW_027648627.1, forward strand.
GCCTACTGGAGAAGTTGCCCGCCCCTGCCTTATGCTGACCAAGGACTTCGTTATATATACAAAATACATATAGGTTTAATTGTCCATAGGCGCCTAAATGACTGGCGCCGAATGTTCCTGTCTTTGCAATCTGAACCTCACAAGACAAATACCATCCCGCTGGGAAAAATTTTATGCCAGTGAAGAAATACCAATTTGAAATCGTGTGCGACTATTAGTTTAGAAGCCTACGTTTGGGAGATTCTATATTTTTGATATAGCAGACTGGAAGACACGAAATAACATCATCAAACGAAGTCATATCAACGGGTCCGCCCGCCCGAAGATGTTTAATTGTTATTTACGGGCCCTCCCGTTTTCAAGACACTTCAATCAGCTCTACCGGTAAATCTAATTACGTGAGTAGAGAGGACAATAAATTGATAGCATAATATATATGCAATCGCCGATATGATTGACCGCTTTTATCATAAATTATCGAAAATTTTCTCGCTTGGCGCTAGCTCACGATACATTACAGCTGGCTTCGTGACAAACGCGAACAACGTGATGGAGGGGTCGTTTCATCACCCTATGGGAGCCAAACACCCACGTTTTGGGGGTCTGACGATGTGCTGTTTCGTTCCTACCCGAAGATGTTTAATTATTATTGAGTGGTCCTACCTTTTCAAACACACATCACTCAGCTCTACCGGCAAATCTGATTACGTGAGCAGAGAGAGGATAAAAATTGATAACAATATATATGCAATTCCCGACCATATTGACCCATTCAGTCATGAATTCTATAAATTTATCGCGCGTGGCGCGCTTAGGCGACAAAAGCTGACTCACTAAACCAACTCCCAACGCATATCATAAATAGCGGTAAACAGGGTATTGCCGGAGGGGGGTCTTGGGGGAGTAGCCCCCCAGACGTTCGGTCTATAGCCCTATGGGAGGTCCACGACCAATGTTTTTTGGGGGGGCTGGCGAAGTGCTATTACGGCCCTGCCTGGGATATATGTCCATAAGGATTGGTGAATTTAACTCATTTTATAACATGGGAATGAGTGATAATTCAAGATTTTTTTAACCAGAAGGTGTCGTTTACCTTTTTCTCATCCTACGCTGTGGTGAAAATCGAATAATCGACGAACATTCTTAACAGTGTGTGTGTATTGGAATTGACGATGTACAATAATGATTGAGCATCATATAAAGCGCCGGATCATCTCAACTGAATGAGATTTCTCACAATCTCACTCAACATCGCAAAAACGGCATGCCGATTGAGGCTTGTCCTCCTATCTTCTATCACGGCCAGATGTGATTCGAGGCTACCTGCTAATATTCGCGAGATCCAACAAGAGCTATGAATTATCTTTGAAATTGGCGGGCGATGACCAATGTTGGATTTAATCATTGTCACTGGTCGCTGAAAGCAGACCGGCATCAATCTGATTTAGTTATTCTAGATATTGACGATGAAATATAAGTGGAGGGGTTGTTGAAACTGGAAAGGCATCTGGCATCCATCATGATTTAGTTTTCGATGAATCAATAGACAAAACGCAAGACAATGCCGCTTATGGCCTTTTAAACCAGTGCGATAATCTGATAATTCCTTGTGACTTTGCTTTCGTATTCTTGTTGACGACTCTCATGCAATCTTCCAGGCAGTCATTGCTAAGTCTCTCTCATTCTCATGCGTCCCGCTCGTGGTGTTTACTGCCGACTTCTAGCTCGGCTAACTTTCAGTCTAGGCCAGGGGTTCTTGAAGGGTGGGCCATGGCCCACTGGTGGGCCACAGAACATTTTGAGGTGGGCCACAGAGCTATTTAGAAAATTTCAGAATTAATGTAAGTTTAGTTATATTTCTTATGTTATTCGCTAAAAATATATTCGTATTATCTAATTATACGTAGGCTACATAGCTACAAAGCTTTTCATCCGACCCTGATTAGACGTAGTGGCCCATATGAAGTCAGCATGTACAAATCGAAAACGTTAGGGAGAAACAGTAGTGGCTTTTTCTACTGGATATGACAACCTACGGCTAACAGCAACTAAAATAATTTCAAGCGTATAATAACTGGAAGATAATGCTGAAGTAACCAAGTATCGCGGCAGCGTCATATGCCGTATGCCGTTGAAAGGGGTATGCAATGAACTCGCAATGAAGTGAAATTGATGTACAGATTTACTGAACTTCGGCAGGCCGTATTTTAGTAAGCTAAAACTAGCCATAATTGCAAATAATCAACAACTTCTGGCAGAGGTATACTGCACCACATCAACGACTCTTAATGGATTGAGGATTTATCGGAGCGTATTAATCTTTGAAGTCGGTTTAAAATGTCCGGCCTGGAAATCAGTGTACATAATGAAAGAGTCACAGGTTGATTGTATCATTGGATTGAATATTCTGACATCGCAACTTCAGTTGTTTCGGTACAAGACATACAAAGTAGCCTGTATACATCATGCATATTGAAAAATCTTTCTTCACTTCTCTGTATAGTTCCCCATCCACCAATGAATTGTTCGATGCTGGCCCAGAATGTATCACGTAAGTCCCAATCACACAGTGCGGGGATCTGATCATTGTGTTTCGCGACGCGAATAGAGCAGCGGACGAAAATAATCTACTTAGGAGTTTTAGCTTTGGATCTACTAGGGCCGTAACTACCGCACCCACACCCCCAATTGGGGAACTCGAAGGGGCGCACGATTATGTCATTGACCCCTTGAAATTGCCATGAGTTACCACATCATACGAATGACAAAGACATATCACTACTTCACAACAATGCTATACAGACATGGTGAGTGTTCAACTGCTCATATAGAAAGGAAGCCAGTTGCAGTTCATGGTTGAAATGACATCGTACCGTCAGATGAAGTGAAACGTTCGTTTCCATGTCCTTCATAGTTCATATCGAACCATAGACAGAAATAAGATTGAACACCACATTTCATAGTTTCATGGATCTGATGAGATTTCTGACTTCTGTACAGGTACGACTGCACCAATGTACGCCATCAGAACGTATCAAGGATTGAAGAATGCATAAATGATATGTATAGGTCTATTTATAATCTTCGAGAAAAAATATAAGCTCATTTTGTACGTAGGCTATATACGAATTGCAAACTAGTACCAACAATCTTTGTTATCATATTGAAAATATGTCCATGAAATAGCTATAGTTGACGCTTAATCATTGAAATCCATGTATGTAGCGTATATACCTCACCATTCTTAAACACTTGTTAAACCAATGTGTACGAATACGACATGAATTGCACTGGCTGTCGTCCCAAGAAGTGTCGGAGGCATTTGTGCATGAAACTTTCTTTAATGCCGTTGAATTTATATAACTAAGCTTCACGAAAATGCTTTTGCGATTGTTGATTTCTGAATTTATTTGGATTGATGACATTAGCCATAACAAAATCCGTAGTTCGATTCTGGGATTTTAAAATAAAACAAAGGTAAGACCAATGTCTAAAATAAATATTTAGGGACACTAAAAGTTTGAAGACACTATACCAGGGGTGTCAAACATACGGCCGCCAAACGAATCCAGCCGGCCCGCGAAGCAATTCTGAAAAATGGCTTTAATAAACAGCACATTTCTGACAAATGTTGTGATTAATTTCAATGATTAATCCCTCAAGGCAGAAAATGTCCAATATGTTGATACGCCTATTATAACCAACCGACAGAGGTGTTAAGGTTTCGCTGTTATCACCATCAGCAACAAGTCGCTGCCAATGACACCTCATGGAAAAATTGCACACTGAGCTCAGAGTTTTGTTTAAAATGAACTTAAACGTAGTCATTCATAGATGTGAAACCCCCGATGACAACCCGATATCTGGAGGCTACATGGAGGACATGATTGTTACATAAAAATATGTTTGAAATGACTGTGGTCGCACTTCATTTTCACTAATGACTTGAAAGCTCCTCGAATTCCAGAAATGCCGAATCAATGTATATTAATAACGAACCAAATTTCAGGGCCTGCGTTTGCAGCTAAATCTCGTGTATTCCTTACAACGCACACACAGGACAATTGCCAGATTGCGACTGAAACCAAGCCATCATGACAATGTGCCAACGTATATCGCCTTCACTGTATTAACAATTCATATAACTTGATCCAATCGAATAATCATCGTCATTTCGCCGATTCAATTGTTTGCGAATAAATATGTTGATAAAATAGTATCTTAAGATCCATTGGGGCTATGGCTGTGTGTTATAGTATTCAAGTATGAACACGGACATAGATTTTGAGGTAACATTTTAGAATAATGTGACTGGTCCGGCCCGCGACGCCACTTTGGTCTGGCACCCCTGTGATATCCCCACTGAACATGGGACAAAATGTATTAATTATAACGATGTGATTACCCTGGTTATTGCATTGAATCCAGTATGTGCATTAGGGTGGTCATTGAAAACTAATTTTCTAAATTTGTCTGTCCGACCCTGCCAAAATGTTACGTAACTTGCTTACAAAACACCCTGTGTAAAATTTTATTGATGTTCATTATTGCTTAGAGGTGGCTCAATGGAGACGAAATTCTATCCACATTTGGTATAGGACATATATAGTCACTTGATTACTTGCTGTATGGGCCAACGCTTGACAGCCTGGCTTACCTCGCCTGGGTATTGGCCGATTATTGACAGAGGTGTGATGATGACCGATATCATTTTATGTTGCCAATTAATGTCTGCTTGACGGTGAAGGGCACATTTCTGCGGAGGCCAGCAACAACTAAAATTACAAACTAGAGTTGTTTCTTGTTCTTTGTAAGATGGCAAAAACATCATCGATCATTGTAGTGGAACGTTCTGTGTTGTCGTTGGAGACAGAAAATGTGAGTATGAAATTTTTTGCAGTAATTAAACTAGACTGCTACTTTTACTCTTACTTTGTTGACCAGTGCAATCAGTGGCGCAAAGCAATGCCGTATCGGCTAATTTGACCTTCCCACTAATTACGATGCTCACATGTCACCAAACACATTGCACCGACTGAGAAAGCCAAAGAGCTTCCTAAAGTGGTATTCGATATTCCGCACCAGTTAAACGTTCCCATACAGGATGTTTTTCTTGACAATCCCGTCAGGTGATTGAACACTGTTATCGACAAAACTGTAGCGCATCCGTCGCTGTTTGATTCCCATTTATTGTTTCAAATTCCTTTCCTGAGCAAGTCACACTGTTTCCATCTAGACTCGGTAAGCCGGATGCTTGTTTTCAAGATCCATTCATTTCGTATATCTCGTTTTCTTTCACCTCTGCATCAGCATGTTGTCTGCTCTCTTCATTATGGCGATTCCTTAACAAAATTGGAATTCTGAGTTTTCGTAAAGATGTTGATTAGATTTTGTGGTAGAAGTGGCAATTCTAAACTGGGAATACATGCTAACAGGTGGGAGGCGATCATTTCATGATTAACCAGTAGCTAGAATGGCAAACTGATTCGATCAGGCTTTCGGCCTCCACGTCAATGACTATACACGTCCTATATAGCCTACTTGCAATCATTGATCAACTATCATGGGTTACATGTAGTACTACCTATTTTAACACGTTACCGAGCTGTGAAGAGCTGAAGAGCGATGCTGCGTTAGATGAAGCATATTTCTTCTGCGAGGTCGAAAATCCTGTAATATTACTACGCTTGTGGTAATCGGTAGTCAAGCCATCATTATTTGTCATTTGATTGGAAACATCATTATATTCTTATTATTGCCATGTATTTTTATTTCCTACCGCCGTTTATATTGTACAGTAAACTAAAAAAATTACCTCGATTTACCGCGAAATGTCTGGAAGCAGGGTGGCCAGCCACTTGGCAGTAATATAACATTACCGTCACTCAATGTAAATTTAACTCACACCCCCACCGCTAATCTAACTTTACACGCCAGACTGTAATGTTACAGTCACCTCTGGTATATTCAATCTACATTTTCTTCTGACGACCGAGACTGTAATATCACCGCCTTACCTACCTACCTACCTACCTACCTACCTACAACCCTTCATGCTGTCCTTGTAAATCAGATTACATGCCAGCTTGTAAATTCACATAGCCTACATCCATACCTATCCCAAAGCAGCGCGATGCCAAAATACTGCAAAAGTTTCTTCACGCTCTCAAGACGACATTGGGACAACTGTTTAGTGTATATTGAATTATTCATTCATGATTCACGATGAAAAAGTATTGCTGCTGGAGGTCCAATTCTTATTTAGGAGGCATGCAAATAAAGCACGAGTGGTCCCAAGAAAAAGTGAATAAATTACATCGCCGGATAAACTTCCAATTGTTTCTTGTTCTCGTGTTCATTCCTTCTGTGTGACAAGTATCTTGCAGTTCCACTAAAAATAATTCATGCGTAAGTCGGTATACTAAACTAAGTTGCTAACCTAGACATGACCTATAAACACTAAGATAAATAGGCTAACAAAAACAAAACAAGCTACGAAGTACCGGTACTGGTACATTGTGAGTTGACGACTCCTCATTTGACATGATATGGCAGAGATTCATGACTTGAATGATCAATGTATTGAAAGAAAAGGTGCCTCATTTGATGCGGCATGTGACCCAAACATATCGGGCAGTGGATGAAAACACATCTAAGCTGTGACCCAATAAATGTCAATAACAAGATAACAGTTTCAACTATTCCGCGGCAGAGTATGTAGTGTCGCAGGTCATTATGCAAGTCGACTAATATCCCAAAATAGAACAGAGAATGGGGGGCCTGAAATATTTAAATCATGAAACCAAAGTCATCCTGGTGGTGTGCACAGTCGTAGATATTCACGGTAAATAATACTATACAGCAGGGGCGGGCAACTTCTCGAGTCGGCGGGCCGGATATAGGAAAATTAAGTACTTGGCGGGCCGGATTGCTGAATCGATACAATATTCGCCCATTTATCCACATTCCACATATACAAGGAATAAATCGCATTTAATGAATACATTTTAACGACAGTAATGTCACTTCAAAACCATTTCTCGCCGATAATGACGAAGCCAATGTGGATTTGAGAATAGCATTGTCATACAGGCGCCGCCATGTCTGCTTCTATCTGATCAATCAACACACGGTACAATCCTCAATTAAGATTTCAAGGAGTTCGATAACCCCGGTACCCCTAATTTACCAACACATATATTCGTTAGGGTTGAGTAGGTGACGAGATAGCATCGTTGTTCAACTGTGTGGCCTGAGAAATCTCGATAATGAATTCGTGCGGTCCGCGACATCTACGAAATTTGAAAAGTGGCCCGCGAGCCGTTTTGAGTTGGCGACCCCTGGTATAAGCAGTGTTTTCGTCTTACAAAAGCCTAGAAGTGTGCCGTGCTACAAGTCGGCGGTTACAGAATGAAAAATAAGAAATATCAGCCTGGTGTAATTGACCATTGTAGTCAACAAACACCATGATTACCACAAACGACATTAGGGTTGAGTACATCGCAAATGCCGATAATGCAAGTCTTCTCGCTTCGACGAAATTACGCGTAAGCTCCACTCTAGCACGCTGCGCATACACGTATATAATAACATGCACATGCAGTCACTAAAATTTGACGTTGTAAGCAAGTAGTGGGAAGTCTCGGCAGACTAGAGCCGCGGGCCACATTATCATGTAAAACGGAAAACTGTCCGCGGGCCGCTAGCTGAACACATGTTTGTTAACTGTATTCTTTCCAACACCCAAAGGAACCATTGGTGCATTGCCGACGGCTAAATGGATAGGAGAAATATTGGCTTATGACATCACAATCTAGCGGTGTACAGTATTACACTTGAGTTAACATCGTCCCATATTGCTCATTAACCCGTGCGTCAACCTGTACTGACGCATAAACCTGCCTTTGTGATAGCTAGCCATCGGCTCATTGTAATTCGGATCTGGTACACCCCTGTACACCCCATCCGAGTGGTACACCCTTTGCAAATTCTGGTACACCCCAGGGTGTACGACAACCCCGGTTGAAGAGCACTGGCCTAATACATTGAGAATTCAGAATCGAATCGGAATCAGTGCGACAATTACATACGACGAATTGCGCTATCACAGGTAAGGCATGATCCTGCCGTGCCTCACATATGCCTTGCCTCTCCTTTCGCGCTTTATTTTCGAACAGTTTGGTAGTAAAAATGTTCAAAATCTAGTACACAGGTGAGGCACGGCCTCACTTGCCTCACCTGACGCCACGTCACTGACATATCACACATTACAGTGTGTATTTATACTGCTGCATAGTGACCGTGTTTGGCTCCACCTACGTATGTCATCATGGACACTGGTCGTAATTTTGTTGAGCTATATTTGCTACTGTATAGCAATATCGGGCATCATCGAATATGAAAAGAAAACTTTAGTTTAAAGGAGCAAGTTTATGCCTAGCACTACTGGCACATTGAGATATAAGACAATATAATAATCCCGCCGGGTGTTGATCCGTGCACCACAATCCATTACAATATTTAAGTTGGAGTTTATAACGTTGCCTCATATGATGACAGGTTTTCGTCTGTGTGAATTCGAACTTGAAAAAAATAACACGAAAGCGAGCCTACACTGTGAATACATTAGCTACTTGAAAGTTGACAACTTAAAATCTGACATTATCCTTTCCTGCATGAGCAGTTGACATGCCGTTTAGCGGTGTAGTTATAGGTGAGCTGTCGTATACTATGATGGAATATTTTCATGTATGACTTTGGCCTTCCCCGAGAGCAGCGGTTCTCAAAGAGGTGGAATTTTCCATTAGGAAGAATTTTAATATTTTTAGGGTGAATCTCGATTATCCCCTTTATTGCGTATTAGTTTCGGCCGATTTCTAGCTAGAAGTGAAATTGAATGCTATTAGAAATCTTCAGTTTTCGTACAAATCCACCTGGAGTCTAGAAATCGAGCTCAGGTGATTTTGTGCAGTTTGTGACCCCGATCACTGGAAGCTTGAAATCGTCTCAAGCAAACCTAATGATTTGATATGTCATGTTTAGCGTAATGTTGCCACATTGGAAAATGACGTCCCATTTACCATTGATGTGTTTATTTCATACACAACGGTATATGTAACAGTGTTTGGATGACTCGAGTCATTTTTTGTATGGCTTGACTTGATTCGGCGCTTCAGAAATGTGGATTGACTTGTAACTGGTAGCAAAATTGACAAAGCAATTTCAAGTCATCACATAAACGGTGCCGAATATGTCACTGTATCTCGTGGTTTGTTTGTATTGTTAGCGACACACCGGTGTGACTTGTGAGAGCAACCATTCATACATGGATGGTCCGTTTCATTGATCCTCGATTGTCACATCAAAAATAAATTGACCGCAAACCAAATGATCACAGCTTGCGTTATGTGCAGTAGATTATTCTAGTACCAATGTATCTCTGTTTTTAGACGACTCAGTACCAACCCTCTTGTAGGATTTAAATCGAAGGAATATAGGTCATGCGTTTATATCATCGGAGATGTGGAGATGGGTAAGGTACTGTCCCACATCAATTTGTTTCAACTGCTAGAGATTTCGTATTGGATATTTTTTGCCCACGTATTTTATTAGCAGTTCTACCTGGGCGTGAACGATGAAATGCAATATTGTATGTATATTTAACATAAAATAAGTACCTCGTGGTACAAAATTGAAGCATTGCAACGAACAACACATTCATATTCGCAATTTGTTCACTCTAAGCTTTTTAACTGACACTCATCGGAAGCGGCCGTCAGTAAATACGGAGATTGATAATTTAGCGATGAAATAGATAGTATTACGTAAGAATGGTATAAGACAGCAATGATAGAATTCACAAAACGATAGCGTTAAGCAAAAACGCAATTAGCGCAATATAAAATGGCTATATTATAAAGCCAGAAATGAAACACTGATGAAATACACGGTCATTTTGTCGACAAAGAATCGGTGACTCGTGTTTCATTATAGTCGACTCGAGTACCTTCAAATGGAACAGAGAACGTCACTGAGCAAGAATTGAAAATCTGTTATCGTTATACGATTTTGCAAACTCGTGGTGAGTAAGAAGGTCCTGACGTATTGCAGAGTGGCATGCCATGGTCTGGTCATAGTCTCGCAGCGATTGGTCGTCTGAAATAGCATTGACGTCTGGTGTGTGTGTGCGAGATTACAAATATAAATGTCTTTTTCGTCGCACTATTTAACTCTATATTCTTTATTAATTGAAGATAAATGGCTATTCAATCTGTCTTTCACACAGCTACCAAAATGTACTGACTAAGAATCATCACTCGTGTTCTTCGAAAATTCAATTTGAATTGAATTGTGACTTGATTTGACTTGACTCGTGTCAAAATGTGCAATGTCTCGAGATGACCCGTGCCTCGAAGGTATAGAGACTTGATCCTAATCACATCTTTAGTATTGAATATTTGAGACGGAAGTGATTAGCGAAATAATTTGATTATCTCTGTCCTGGGGATTTAAATACGTGGTGTCCAGTACTTTTCAGTCAACTGGAGATGTCTAGTCCCCGAGCTGCTTCATATAAGGGACGAAGTTCGACTCAATATTCGGCGAAGGGGTCCACGAAACGAAAAAGTTTGGGAACCAATGACTTTCAGAGGATGTACCCAATACGCGGAATGAGTTAACTGGCCATGTTATAGAACATTATATCAAAAGATTGAACGATCTTCACAATAGCCGATGGCGCCTGATGAAAATGGTCGCATATAGTAGACTATTCAAGAACATCAACAGAAAAAGTGATTTATATAATGTACCAATTGGATAAACCATAATATATCCTAAATTCCGATGTAACTGGTGGCTATATAACTGAACACGATTTTGATATTCACTAGAACGATGCACATACGAATGATAGACATTTGACAGACAGACAGTCTTATTGAACAAAATTGCTATAAAAATATAATACATGCTGCAACGATACGATCGTTCGGGATTCCTGCGGATCACCCAGTCAGCTGCATTCGTGGAGTACTAATTAAGCATTGTTCAATTCGAGTCTTCCGTCATAAATAAATATATTTTAAAAAATGTACGCATATACAATACGCAACTTCACACTAACTATCCATGTTCAATGGCAGTCGAGGAAAATTTGCAGAGATTTAGCTGCCTGAAAGCGAAAAACCCTTTAGCTCAATGTACCGCAGCAGTTTTGGTAAGTGGGCATTTTCCATTTCGAGCGAGAAAGGTCTGCTCTGCAACATAGGTCGAAAAGCAAAATATGGAAAAGAACAGCATTCATTTTCTTCAGAGAGCCACCGCACTCGAACTGAAGCCAAAGCATCCTATGCACCACAGCACACGTGCGATATCGATGATGCAGACTTGGACGACTAGATGATTCTAGTTGTCTAATTTCTCTAAAATAGAGCGAAATGCCAGTAATCTAATTTGGAAAAGCTGAAAATTTTCTAGTTGTCCAAGTATATGCTTGGACGACTAGATAATTCTAGTTGTCTAATTTCACTAAATTAGAGTGAATTGCAGGTGATCTAATTCTAATCTAATTTGGAAAAGCTGAAAATTTTCTAGTTGTCCAAGTCGGCCATGATGTCGAGGTTTATCGCCATTGTGCGTGAATGCTTCTTAACCCTTTGTGACATCACAGAGTCGCACGTGTGTTATGGTGCATATCCCGAAAATATTTCAGCTGAAGCCCAAACGCCGGGCTTTCTGAAAAATGCCTAAAATAGCTTAACTTCAAGTGGAGACCACATCATGTTTAGAGAGTAGTTCCCCGTCTTCACTCATAATGTGATTGTCTGGTGTCATGCAATAAAACTAAATGTAAATGCTGTGCTTTGATTCTATCAATGAATCATGTAGCGTGAATGGATACACGCACGTCTGGTATTACGCCCAGGACCGTAACTGCCGCACCCCAAACTCCCTAATTGGGGTACCCGATCTCAAAGGGGAAACAAAATTATTTCGTTAATAGACATAAATCATGGGGTATTCTTTTGGAAATTTATTCAACTTTTTCAAAGAAGAAATAACTATTTGAAATCGTGTACATATTTGTTTAGTATACGTTTGGGCGATTTCAATATCTTTTGACACAGCAGATAGGAGATCACACAATGGCATCATGTACAGAAGTCATTGTACAAACGGCTACGCCCGAAGATGTTGATTAATATTTAGGGGTCCTACCGGGGCCTACGATATTCACGGCCTTATCTGGTTCATTATGCTTGCAAGAGCTAACAGGCCGATGCTCACAAAACAGAAATTCGCGATTCTGCGCGATTTCGCTTCTCGCTACTAAACGCATCGCCTCAGATAAGCTGTATGCATTCGTACAACAGATCAAATCAGTACCTTACCGTCAGAAAGTGACAAGAGACAGCCTCGTAGATGCAGTTATCCACCGATTGCAGAAGTAGGCTAAGTAGTGAGAAAACACCGACATGCTCATGTAAACCATTTTATTGCATTGTAAAATCAATTCAAGCACGTGAAGAATAATTGGTACACATGTCATATTAGAAACTACTTGCAATAACCAACTTGTATCAAAAACAAACTTGCAGCATACAAGCTACGGCCATAAGTAACGGTAATGAGAATGAAATGCATCACCTAAGAATGCAAGCTACGTCTTGCTCAACTTTCGTTGTTTTAAAGTCCGTTTTTAAAGCATTTTTCTCACAGAGGCATTAACTAGCTTCTGTTTGTTATTGCAATGATTTATTTCGCCAATTTCAAAGCTTGATCTCGATGATCATAACATGCAAAGTGCAAAGCCCCCCCCCCCCACCCCCCAAATAAAAAACGATGCAAAACTTATTCACTGCGACTTAGGGTGAGGGCAGATGATTTTTATCAGAACAATCTAGGATACAAAAAACTGGATGAAACAAACACGGCAAGTGGTTCTGCGGGAGTAAGCAGTCCCCCACGATCGAGTAAGTCGGAATAGCATGAACTTTACTACAATTTACCCAGCAACTACGCACGACACCGTCTCACTGTAAGGAGATAGAAATGATTCGGTAATTTCAATAGCCACTTCTTCAATGACATTTTTGAAATGGTAAAAAGGACTTGAGCTTGACGTCAATTTTTAGGATGGAACAGAGCAGTATTATCTGTTCAGAATTGGTAACTTCTGTTGAACCAACCAGAAACCTCCCCCCACACATTTGCCTATACCGTGAGAATTGTCAACCAAGCATTAATCGGGTTCAAGAATGAAGCCATATCTTCCGTGAGAGGCAAGTAACTTTTGCAAGCTGCAATAGTCGACTCATAGAATGGAGCAAGAGCTAAGTTGACATTTTGCTTGGATGTAACGAGGCATATATCACTTTTGGCGCTTTCCGCAAATTCGAATCATTATCATGAGATTCCCTGATTTTGTGAAGATCGCTCCATGCGATAAATCCGCCGGGTGATGATTTACACCTGCAAGTTGGCTCGAAAAGTTCTTCCAGTAAATTGTGCTCGGATTTGTCTCATACATTTTTGAGATATTTCGGGAAGTTGAATAATGCGCCACCCGCCACGCCACACCTAGTCATCATTGAATTCCATACGGTCGAAAATTACATATTGATTACCCTCTTCTGTATATGGTATATAGCTTTCTGGAGTGTGGGACTCGGTCAAATCTTATAAACTGCTCATTTTATCAGACAGCTCAAAATCTTTCAACTGATCATTCTGAAATATCCTTCTCTTCAGTGGTTTTCTGCAAGGGGTCATAGTCGGGATCAATGAAGGCCGTTGCAGCTCAGGCTCCGATCGGATGGTAGGAACTGGTTTTCTATCCAAGAGCAGTTTTTTTTCGAAAGCCACGGTCTTTAATGTACTTTGCTTCTTCGAAGTGCAACGCACAAATTACAGAATTCTTCATTGGCTTCCAATCACGCCCATTCACGAAAGATATCCATTTTTTGTACCTCCAAATCCTCAAATGGAAATTGAAACTTTTTGTTTAGTTCTCAAATATCCAGCCATACAACCACAAACACCGCATTTATTGACGATTATCAATTATTTTACCTTAAGCTAAACCTGAGTCACCAAGTATATACAAACAGTAACTGGAAGAAACGCCACATGAAGCTCGCCACCAATTCTTCACCACATACATAATACGCACCATAAAGAATTATTAAACCACTGCATAGCGGTATCCTACGTCTCGCTGTAATCCGGCCAAAACGACAGCTAAACGTTTTCCCCTACACTATATACGGAATATCGTTCCTGGAGCATTTAGCTAATCACGGCATCATCCTGTAACAATTCAAACGCGGCGACGAGCTCAAAAACTTCAACTCAAACTTGAGGGGTCTGCTACAGAGTATTTCAATCGCATTACTATAGCCTGCCCAATAGTATAAGACGGTAAAAACGGCAACTTAAAACATAGCTGTCAACCTTCAACTCGAAAACTCGCTGCAAAATGCGAAGAGTCCGGTATGAGAAGCGAAATCGAGACAATCGCCGATTGTCACGTTGAGAGTAATCGTCCTATCAAAACTTTCGCCCATTATTACGTCAAGAGTAATAGCGAATTTCTGTTCTGTGAGCATCGGCCTGTTAGCTCTTGCAAGTGAAATGTACCAGATAAGGCCGTAAATATCGTAGGCCCCGGTCCTACCTTTTCCAACATACCTCACTCGATCGGCTTTACCGGTAAATCTGATTACGTGAGCGGTTAGAGAATAAAAATTGATAGCAATATATATGCAATTTCCGATCATATTGACCAGTTCAATTATGAATTGTATAAATTCTTCGCCCGTCCAGGCTAAACGCAACCTAAACGGGCACCAAATGTAGATAAGTTGCTGAAAAATGCGTATGGCCCGTGGGGTAGGGGGAGAGGGCGAAGCCCCCCAGATGTTCGGGTAATCACCATATGGGGGGGCTGGTTGCTCACTGTTGTCCATGGCCTGCGTAGTGAATTGGCGTGTTTCCGCAGAATCGTGAAAAGTTATAGGGGGCAATGAGTGAGAATATTTGTATTTTATTTGATTGTGTATCCGGAACGAATATTTGGGTTGAACGCACAATTGTTCTATACTACAATGTGATCAGTTTCTCAATCATTTCATGCTCGAAAACTTCACAGCAGGGCTTGATTATCTGATAAGAAATTTATAAATGAAACATATCCTGGAATCAAATCACCAAATTTTCGAGCATTTTTCTGAGATGATTGTTCTATGCTTCTTCCTCAAAATCGAAAATTCGAGCTGGACCGGTAGCTCATGCAAGCTTCAGAGTTGGAACTGTTCACGAGTCGCGCAATTTCGGTGAAATATCTCGGCCTTATCACTGAATCCAGACGGTGCCGTTTTCCGCTTTATCAGGATTCATCATTATCAATAGCAGATATATTGTGCTCATAAACATTGGAAAATATGCATATCAAGTAGAAGTGATATCGTTTCTCGCAACAAAACACCGTGTCGACTGCCATGGTCTCAGCTATGTGGAAAATACACGATCGTTTGAAATATAGATTAAAATTACGCAAGACAACTATCTTGCAGTGAGCAACAACGACTCAAATACTCCTTGGTTCTCACAGCGCACAATGAACCAATTTGTTTAGCAATTCTGCAGACTGCTCAATTATTCCATTGATGTCCAGTACCAATGAACTTTCAGGTACAGCTGATTGAATAGACGGACGACCCTACATTGCCCTGACTGAATCTTTTTTGCATCTCAACCAGGGCTTTGGAGCCGGAGCCCGGAGCCGGAGCCGGAGCTCTACATAAAATTCAGTCGGAGCCGGAGATGAAGCCAGGGATGCTATTATATATGCATCAACCATATCTGCTGAGTTCACATAATTCAATATCAGGCGTTCGCGAAATTAGGAATCGTTTCCTCTTTGGCTCTGCCTTTTCCGACTAACCATGTTCCTGGGGATTTAACAGCATAGCAGTCATATGTTCAATGTTCAATTTTCATACATGAGTGAAATATGTGAAATATGCCGTTGAATATTGTGGGTATTTGGCATACCCGCAATTTCATCATCAGCACAACCTTGTCGGCCAATTGCATACGGTTCGAAAATAATGATCACTATGCGAAATACGCGAAATCGGAGTGATGATTTCATTGCACACGTCGACATGACGAGCACGAGCCGAGAAATTATATCTTATCGTTGATATGAATCGGATGAGCAAATACTCGCTCTTTCGTGATAGTTCTTTAATTGGGACGCTAAATTGGACAGTGTTATTGAGTATGCAATTATGCATGCTAATCGTAATTCATTACTGCGCATCATCGTCATTCACTCCAGTAAGGATTTTCGAGCGTAAATATGTGATGGCAGAAGAGTAGCCCGAAACCCCATGGTATTTTCAATTACTGATTTGATACGCGATTTCCAATTTGTAATCATCTGTACCGTTAATTCATTCTTGATGTCTGCTTGATCAGGGTTGTAATGACTCGAGTCACGATTTTCTGATGACTCGACTTGACTCGAGTCATTTTTCCAAAATATCGAAATGACTCGACTCGAGTCAATCTGTGTATTGACTCGAGACTCAGACGACCAAGACCTACAGTTCATTGTAATTCCAAAGCCAACACACTTTTGGGATTTCGTCTGTTAATAATAATAATAATAATATACGCAGAGCTCAAAATGGAATGTGAGAAAATGTGGCGATGCAAAATAAACATTGTACCGATAGTCATTGGTGCTTCAGGGGTCGTGAGCAAAAAACTCATGAGGCATATCCAACAAATTCCGGGTAACGTTCGATTCGACATGATCCAGAAAATCACATTATTGGGCACTGTGCACATTCTTCGGAAGGCCTTGAATGCACCACTGGACTAAAATTACACTTGTGAATCACAGCATAATTTCTGTAATTTCGATTCTTCATCTTCAATCATCTCTACCTCTGCTCTGTAACCCTTGCCAATTCTTCATCTGCTGCAATTCTGTAATCTGACTTCTCCGTGTATTGCATAGGAATAACAATTTGAATGTATTACTGACATTTTAAAAATTTACTCCAATCTCGCCATTTTCCTTTGGGGGCAGGTTGCTCCCCGGATTATGTGTGTATATACCAGTTTTACTGTGAATAAAGAATATAATAATAATATAATAATTTATAGAGCGCCGAATATAACAATATGTCATTACTACACTAGGGCGCTGTACATAAAATGCAATAAAATATAAAAGTAAACGATATGTATAAAAGACGAAGTGCATAGTTGTAGGGCGGAATGAACACTACTCTAGTTCGAACGCTCGTGTGAATAAAACGGTCTTGATTTTGCGTTTGAAAACATATAACGAGTCACATAGTCTGATAGAAATTGGAAGATTGTTCCACAGAATGGCGGCCGAGGAAGAAAAGGTTCTCACACCGTAGGTCGATGTTCTAACTCTTGGAACTGACAAGAGCATTTGGGACTGAGAACGTAGCGCTCTTCCGGGATTATACATTGTCACTAGCTCACGAAGATACGTTTGTGCACTTCCCTCCATGCATTTGAAGACGTACAGAAGAAGCTTGTATTCAGGCCTAAATTTCACGGGTAACCAATGAAGGGATCTAAGAATCGGCGTTACGTGATCACGCTTCCTTGACCGAGTTACCAAACGAGCAGCGATGTTTGGTACTGGTTGGTACTGGTACTTGAAAATGCGACCAGAAACTGCTGAAAGTGAGGAAAATTCCTATATTATAACATCAAACCATTCGATACCACCAAATAGAGTCATAAAAGTGGGATTTTAACATGACTTTTACAAGAAACTGAGCAGTCAACACAATGACTTGGACACGACTCGAGTCATAATACTGTGACTCGGACTCGACCTTCTTTTCGCTGACTTGGACTCGGACTTGACTCGGTGGTGAATTGAAAATGACTCGACTCGACTCGAGTCAGAACTATAAAAGTGACTTGGTAACTTGTGACTTGGTTAAAACCCTGTGCTTTATACTCAAGTATTCCCGGATTGTCGCGCACTTTGACTTGTAAATGTGCAATGTACATACTGCATAGTTTAATTCGTTATGGGCATGGCACAGTGTTTAATTTGATTTGTTTCAACCGGAAAATATTATATTCAGATAGACATGATCGGCTCCGGATGGACTGGTAACGAGTGCACCAATATCGAACGTCAAACCATTGGCCATTTGGTACAAATCGAATTTCTATTGATCACGTCGTAATGTCCGCCCATATGACTCTTACTACAGTTACAGTTGAATAATAATCGCACATTTAAAAATGAATTGAGCTGTATGGCTTAATGTTAACGAGTACAGTGCCAGTGGTAAAACGCTTCATCAGAATTTTAATGCTATACACTGCAATGGCACGGAGTAAAGTGCCTTCTAGTGCAACTATGATGTTATCGACAATTGACAAGTATTCATTATGTCGTCCCAAGCCGGTACGGCGGCACCGATGTGTTCGTTGCTGCATCCGATGTTACTGACGGCTGACAGACTCTAGATTACTATAGATAACTAACTACGGGTAAATTAGTAATCTATATAGACCAGGAGTGGCCCCCCTTATCAACCAAAGGTCTACATGAAATTGACGAACGAGTGCGCTGCCCACTAGCCGCGCCAGGCGCGTGAACTTTTCAAAGTTAATATTATTATTACTTGGGTATATTACAGGGCTGTGGAGTCGGAGTCGGAGTCGGTGGAGTCGGAGTCGGAGTCGGGGTAATTTTCGCTTGGTGGAGTCGGAGTCGGAGTCGGAGTCGTGAAAACTGTAATAGCTGGAGTCGGAGTCGGAGTCGGAGTCGGTGGGAAAATACTGACTGGAGTCGGAGTCGGAGTTTGCGAGAATGACTATGATTTCGACTCCGACTCCGACTCCAACTTCTCTATCATGAAAACATTCGCTTTCAAAGAATTTTCAATATAATTTTATGTACCACCAATCACTGTTATTATTAACCATACAGATCAGGTGCGGCCAACCCGTGGCATGCACGCCAAATTTGGCACACGAGAAGGTTAGGTGTGGCCTGCGAGGTAATTCTCGAAATTATTTATGACATCAGGTACAATTGCAAGGCCAACCAAAATTTGGTTAGCATGACCGAGAAATTTGATGATGACTAAAACAACAGTTCTAACGCATTGACGTATCCAGGAGTCAGCCACATTTATCCCAGATCTTCGTATATGACCATGAATTAGAATATTTCATAGCAGATTTATTTGACTTGAAATTTTTCTCGGTACTTCGCATGATTCATTGTCACTAGATTTCTTGCATTCAGTATTTGAGCCCCCTTTTGAAAATTATAAATACATATTCTTCACAGAATTGAGTCTAACTATATTCGCGATTAGGAGATACGGCTTCGCTTGTGCACTCGCAGCGAGATCGTCGACAAAACATTTGCACAAAATGATAGAGGCATGTTCACTGATACCGTCGATTTTGCTATGTCTAAACGTCGAATAATCCTGTCCTTGCCAAATGAGCCCAGTGGTATACAGATGCGACCCCCAATGTATGTTAGCGACATATTTATTGATATAGCTATAGCCTAATTCAGTCGTTATCTTGCAAAAAAATTTCGCGCTTCGCGCGACCAGGGCCTGATTGCGCACTGCACAGTTGGATGACATAATGTTTTCAATTTTAGGGCGTAGTAATATAAGTCTTGTTTGCAATGTTTCATAATTCGGTTCGCTCCTATCGACGACTAAAAAAAGGTTATCAACATTCCCGTTGCCCGCGCAATGGTTCTTAAATCTCAGGTGTCCCTTTCGCCGAAAAAGTTGCCCACCCCTGATATAGATAAAAGACATTACTTGCAAATTACAACTCAGTTGTAGAGGGGAAGAAAATCGCAAGATGCGTTTTCACGATGCAGTCAAAATTGATGCAATTTTGGGAATTATACCATGATACTGTGACCGAGAAAATGCATCGGCTGGTTTTGTAAAATTGTAAAAATATGTAATTATGACCAAACGATGCTTTGTTAAACGCTTATTACTACCGTTCGCAGATGTTACGAATTATGTAGCATACCGGTTTTCGTTTATAATATTAATGAGGGTCAGTATAGTCTAGAGAGAAATGCATTTCACCTGAGATCTTTTCGACGGCCTGACACAGATTTCAAATCCAACTTTCGTATTCCACATTAACTGTCCTCATAATCGTCGCTGAAATGCGTTGCAATGATGATTGGTTACGAGAGCTGTCAATCGTATGGTTGGCAATGATCAGATTTAAACTTGATTATGCGGTCTACAATAGCTAATATATATCTTCCTCAGTACGATAAAGTTGATATAAAGGTATTTATAACTTTTACTGTAGTCATCAATATGAGGCGATTTGTTATTCACACGAATTATACTCCATACCTACTTTTGTTTTACTGAACCATGATAACATAAAATTAGCGAACTCAAAACGTAGAGCATGACATTTTAGTTGTTCGGAAGCAAAGAAATGGGCGACAATGATAAGTTCTGGTTTCCAGTATTCAAGTATATAATTAATGTACAATTGCGGTCAAAAACAAAGTAGGACTACTACGAATTTTGTTGATTACACGTGCCGGTTTTCCCTGCTTACATTGATGATTTGATCGTGATTTTACTTAAATATTTTGAATTCCATCTCAATAATATCCAAGATCAGATCAACAGTTGAATAATAGGCCATCTCAAATGGAAATTGGCATTGGATATGTCTGCATAATTTTTCGCCGAAAGAGCCATGTTGGCCCAATATTTTCGATTGTAATTCCGGAAGACCCATACGACGATGTCAATAAACTGTTGAAGATCATTGACTCTATGGTAGCACGAAATGGAAGTAGTATTTATAGCGACGACGAATTCAACCTTAAATTACAGGTGAACTTCGGTAATGCAATTCCAACTTGATGGAGTAATATTTTATCGATGGTGGTCGAACTATATAAACCACATATATAAAAGGTTAACGATGGATGGGAAATAAATACTCAAATATTACGTTGCGGCACAAAACCTAACTAACAATCGCAGTGATGTAGCCACGTGTTGTTATTGTGACAGGGAGCAAGCACATGACTACTGTTGCTACAGACACGGTGAATATATCTTCATCTTCAGACTTAATAACTACGGCAGGCCAATGGGAATCTATGCAAACCCTCGGAGGTACAGATATTGGTATGAAGTATAGGTTTTCTATTGCCCAAGTTTCACTGATGAATTTACGCAACAATATACGTCCCGGTATCGTTCGTATTCGTTATAGTCGTCTTCGTAGATATTGGTTAGTATATAATTTGTCCGATTCTTTGCAAGGACAAAGTATCTGAAATAGTTGTCAAATATATGTAAATTTACTTTCGCGATTGAATCGCCATGTCTTGCTATTTAATTGGCTATGTCGAACTTTTACTTCTACACAAATATTTGCTGGTAGTGACTCAAACAAATAGAAATTCCGTTGCTTTATGCGACATAATACAATCTCACAATGTCTACTTATAATCATATGGATATTTGGTTTCCATGGAGGTTTCTAATGGTTGGTCTTTGAATGTACAAACTCATTACAAATCATGCACATTGCACTGAGGATTACTTTGCAGTCATGTTCAATATCTACTCGCTGTTATGGTTATCTTCAAAGTTTTTTTTTGTGTGTCAAAAAATGAAAAAGTGCGTATGTTATTGTATCGAATCAGCTGGCTAGATAAGGATTATATAACAGTGACAGCATTTCTTGCTGACGCGATGCGTTGTTATAGAAGTTCAGGTCATACGGAAAGGTTATGTGTTGTGAAATCGAAATTCAATTTCGAATGATCTAGTTCTTGCATACGGTATAAATCACGCAGCAGCCAATTTCAAATTCTGCGCTTTCATACGACAACGTTAGGCACGAGGATGGAAATTGGGTGAAGATTCGTTTGTACTGAGTAATAACTGGAAGCGTCAGTAATGGCTCAGAGTGGCTGCTTTCCGGCTATTCGTTTTGTCACATTTTTCTGATGTATCGACGTTCCTCATACTTGCAGAATGACTACTCCGCGCACCTTATTCGATTGATAGAGCAGCTGTCGAATAGCCATCCGCGGTCTGAACTATTTGCTTACTGATGTGCGAGTGAAGTTAGTCTACAAACAGGCTGTTGGCAGTGAGTTATGTTACGGACAATGAGCATATAGAACATATCAATGATTGAAAAAACTTCATTACGAAAGTTAATTGACTAACCTTAAACGGTTACATACGGCCTTATGATGTTTTCAGCACCTCTGTTGCCGGACTATCATATTTTACTTAGTTTCAATATGCATCGATTATATGTGCTAACATTCCATGTCCGTGTTCGCGAACTGCTTCAAAGTCACGGGATTGCATCATTAGCGATAATGTGGTGGGACACCATACGAATTTATATCGATTATACAAATAAAATAAACACACACACGAAGCATCACTTTCGGTTTCATTCATTGGAAATGTGGGCGGTGTCGGATTAGTACTGATCTAATATGTGAACAGTCATAACCGCTCGTAATGTTTAAGTACCAGCTGGTACCATCTGTAGTACTGATGTTGAGGCGAGAGCGGTTTTGAATGTTGACCTCAGGGCAATGGTTTCTAACCGGCGTTCCACGGAACATCAGGTGTTCTGCGAGTAAGTATTAGCGGTTCCACAGGAGGTCGTCAAAACCTTACATATGATTTGTGATGAAACGCAATTATTTGTTGCATGCAATTAGGTGCAAATTTATAGGCCATGGTTGCTGCTGGGTTGTATCCAAGTCACAAGGTTCCCAGTGACAGGACTATCTCACTTTTATAGTTTTGACTCGAGTAAAGTCGAGTCATTTTCAATTCACCACCGAGTCAAGTCTGAGTTCAAGTCAGCTAATAGGGGGTCGAGTCCGAGACATAGCGTTCTGACTCGAGTCCGAGTACAAGTCATTTTGTTCACTGTTCAGTTCTCAGTTCAATCCTATTCAAACCACTTTTTTCAACTATGCTCGAATGATATATTAACTCGCATTCATGATAAAGTAATTTTCCTCGGTATTAACAGTTTCTGAACCTATTTTTCAAGTATCAGGACTGATAGACGAAGTATCAATAATGTGGTAACTTTACTATTCTACGAAGTTACAAGGAAATGTTTGTCTTGGCCGTCCTATAGTCTCTAGTCATATGACTTGGATCGAGTCATGCACAACGACCCGAGTACAAGTTGAGTCAATGCAAAAATTGACTCGAGAGTCGAGTTGAGCCATTTTACCATTTACGCATTTGTAAAAATGACTGGAGTCAAGTCGAGTCCCCAGCAAATCGTGACTCGAGTCGGACTCGAGTCGAGTAATTACAACCCTGGGTTGCACACCTTCTGCAGTGCCGCACGCAGGGGGGTGTAAAATCGACACCTCGTCATTTTGAGATGCCAATTCCATCTCCAATATGTATTGCGGTGGTTGCAACCGATATTTAATGGAACACTAGGTGTTCGCTGTAGCTCAAGACACGCGCTCAACTCATACTTATAGTCTGTAATAATTCGGACGTCTTGGCCAGTGTTGGATGCAAACATCTTGGCCCGATCAGTTCCAGGATTGTGACTGACGTGGTGATACGTCGTCTGCAATGACATACGCAGAGAGGTTGGATATCGAAATCTAAGCCTTGTAATTCTGAAATGTCATTTCTATCTCCATTGAATATAAGCTCGTTTGTAATCGAGGAGGTTGGGAGGCGGTTGGCGCACTGCGTAAAACGACTGCGCTAAGACAGCAATGGTGACTGGTTCGAGTCCGAGATCGGGCTAGTTTCTATGTGCCCAGAAACACAACAAACCACCAGTAAGGAGTCCGCACAAGAGAACCGTCGGACGCATGCGAGAGAGTCTGTGACTGGAGAATTAAAGTGAGCGATTGAAGCGCTTGCAAGCGAATGAAACTACGAAGTCATTGAAACTGAACTGCAACAATATCAACGTCGTTATGTAAAGTGGCGATAAGCGTTACTAAAATGTCGTGGATTATTATTGATAATGATAATCATGGAGTTGCTTACAGTTTAGACAGAACGATACGATGATAATTTCCAAGGCGGAGTCTCTAATGTTCTGAACTAGTATCTGAAACGGAACAGCAGATTTGCAATGAATTTTCGTTATACTTTTTTTTTGTATTTTTTTGTTTTGCAGAAATCATATTTTCTCGGTTTCGCTGATTTGAAAAATTCTGGTGGTGCACAGCTCATTCTTCGCACCAACCGAAATTCTATTCTTATAATTAGGGCAATTTTATTGACATGTTAAGAAAAGTCAAAATTAAGTCAAAATTGTATCGTTAAGTCAACAAATATCAAAATTGTAAACTAAGTCAACATAATTTTACAACCTGCACTTCTTTTGTATCGTAGATTTTACACTGTCGGGGAACTTATCATTTGACATCATACAGCTTGTAGCCTACTTTATAGGTCTACCATTGTAGACGGCCCATTGCCTGCTCATTGTGAATCATAAGCATTGAAATGAAACAAATCGGTCGACATGGTGTTATGCTCAACGTACTGCAATATCCTGACAGAAGAAAGACTGCGTGGGCATTACATGGTTCCTAAATCAAGAAGCGCGTTATGAAAAATTGTCATACAGACACCATTGTCTCTGCCCTCATTCATGACATCGCTAGGTTGCTAATGTATTTTATTTCAGATAATAAAACGTAACATAAAATAGTACGGAATTGATATCATACAAGCGAGGCCGTGAGAGTTCGATTTGAAAGTACTGTGATTCAATTTGTCTTCATTCCAATATTATTGTGCGGACATCCATGTAATTATTATACCACTTTCGCAAACTTTTTATGACGATAATATACTTAATTGATCGGCAGGTAACAAGGATCCTCCTACTACTATGATCCCTACCACTACGACAGCAACTCCTACGACCGCACAAGGCATAATAAACACGACTGGTGAAGGGGAATCTACAGACATTATCGGGAGTACTACAGAAGGTAATTAGAATTAATATTACCCAAGTGACCAGGTCGACATACGACCAAAACTATTACTTTGACATCTCGTCATAAGGTCACTACAAAAATGTTCGTAACTATGAGCAATGAACATGCCATGGCCTACAACAGGGCAGGGTAAACATTTTAGCTCGCGGGCAGCTTCACAATTTGAATCCATTCGCCTGCCGCACTATCTAAAATTGAGATACTAAGCCTAAATTCTATGCTGGTATCTGATTATATAGTGACTGACATCTTGGAAATATAATATATAGGCATGTATATTTAAAACAAAGCAAACATTGATTTGATGATAACGTACACGCGTCAGAAACATTGACGATAATTTAAAAGCTGATCATCTGTATTGTCAAAATTAGGGATGAAGGTCGGTCGTAACCATGTTCCGTTTAAATACGCTTCTACAATATATATATATTTTGAGTTAAAATTTTCCTACAGATATAAAGAACAAATCTATATAACACTCGCGAATCGGTTTTTCCAAGTATGGCATTAAAAGTATTAAACTTGCTCGTCTTGTCAATGTAAAATCACACTTGTGGTCCGAATTAAGTCAGTTAATTTTCTCTTTCTGTTATGTTTAGCTATTGCAATCTTCCAAAATGCAGAAGCCTTGAAGCCGGGCTATCGCGCTATCAATGAAATAAAATAAAAATACAACGGTAAGAACATAACTTATCATTATCATGTTGAAATATATTAAGAAATAGTTTAATCAAGTACACGCAGTAACTTGATTTTTAGTACGAATTTTTTCAATATATTTACATCGTTCCTTGAGGCTTTCGCAGGCCGTAGTTTGCCGACCTCTGGCTTGCAATGCCCTGCTTCATTTAAGCACGAAATATTTTGTAGGGTCCGTAATGAATAAAAACGTATGGCGTCATATTGCCATGCAAAACACAAATCAGGTTTTGCCCTCCTGTATGAGCCTCTGCCAGTATAAGTTAGCCATTAATCAGAGTACGCCCGGAGTCATTCATAAGATGTCACTCGACATCGCTTACAGTGAAATGCCATGGGGCACCAAACCTTGTTGCCATTGGCAGCGTTAGACTCCATAGCAGCTGGCAATAGTAAATGACCACCTGGATACCGAATATGCATGTTAATTAAAGTGCTCTCCAACGCGCCATTCTGAAAGTCGGCAACATGCCGCATGGGCATGAATTGTATACGTTTCGAGATTCGCATTGCACTTGAATTTAACTATATAACAGACGGTTCGAGGTGATTCTCGCTCCGCGAGGTGTATTCACTGAGACAACTCTCGATCAAAATATACCGATCCGACCGACTGATCTTCATACTGCAGGTAATATTTGATCATGCGCGTAGCCTATACATCCAACCTATATTACAAGCCGATATTATTCCTAATGGAACTTACGCCTAGTGGTGGATATCAACAGCACTAACAATAGTACTAACGACGCTGCCATGTCTACTCCAAATTTGTTCGCAACGGCACATTTGCTTCCTATATCCACATAAACTAATATAGCTATCATTGCCGCCAAGGAAGTAATTTTCATACAAATACTATACTGCAATCAGTTCATAAATTGCTGTAGCGTAGGCGCACTTCATGCGCAAATGGTCAGACTACTTGACTTGGTTGAATAGGAAAATCACTTTTCTTTCTTCGTCAACAACCTGGTAACTAAACTTTTTGTATTGAATCAGGCCAACTATAGCATCCGTAACTGACATGACGTATGTTACAATCAGGGTTGTAACCAAATCACAAGAGCCCGAGTCATAAGTCAATCTTACTTTCATCGTTTTGACTAGAGTCAAGTCAAGTCGGGTCATTTTCAATTCACCACTGAGTCAAGTCCGAGACCAAGTAAGCGACCAACGGTCGAGTCCGAGTCATGGCATTATGACTAGGGCTGGGCAAAATCGAGTATCTGAGTGATTCGATTCTGAATCACGTATTATGCTTCGAGTCAAGTCGAGTATTCGAGTATCACTCATTATGACGTCATAACAGAATGTGCTATGTCAAAGTTCAAATATGTGCCTTTCATGCCAACACAAAGAATATAACGCCTGTTATTAAGGAATGCGACTGATACTGTTATCCCTCACATTACAGATACTTTGGTATTTTTCGACCATACCGATTCCATTGCACTTTGTGACAATGTTGTGGGATTATCATGACTTCAGAAATGTATTATTTCCAGTATCGTTCGTAGTTTTGTACTATAAGTATCGTATGCTGCGATTCGGTCAATCAAGGTTTCAAGGCAGTGGAAAATAGTATCGCAACTATAATTGTCGTTGAAAAATTATGTTTCAGTGGCGACGCGGGTAATATTTCAGTACTCGAAAAAATCGTATTTTACTACTCGACGCGAATCATCAAAATTATTGCTCGATTCAGATTCGAGTACTCGAATCATTGTGTCCAGCCCTAATTATGACTCGAGTCCGAGTCCAAGTAACTGTGTTGACTGCTCAGTTTCCAGTTATAGTCTTGTTAAACCCACTATATATAACTCTCTTAGGTGATAGCGAATGGTTCGCGTTTGTAATATACTAATTTTCCTGACTTTTAGCAGTTGCCGTGGCATTTTCAAGTACCAGTACCACTATAGACGAAATCCCAATAGTGTGTTTACTTAACTATTCTACGAAATTACAATGAAATGTCGTCTTGGCCGTCTGAGTCTCGAGTTACATGACTTGATTCGAGTCATGTACAATGACTCGAGTCCAAGTCGAGTAAATACACAGATTGACTTAAGTCATTGTGCATGACTCGAAGCATTACCGTATTCTTAGAAAATTACTCGAGTCATCAGAAAATCATGACTCGAGTCAATACAACCCCGCAAACCTGTTGTGGGAAACTAGATATTGGGATAACGGCAAGTTCTGAATAACAATCTTATCTTCACTTCTGGTCTTGACGATGGATAGTCTATCCGAACGCCTTATTTCGATAAAAGAATGGATTTTTTATCAACCAGCTCAGAGTCAATCTTACATCTGGTTGACGATGTTGCAGCAGTGCAGTGCATGCCGCATGAGGACATCAAAGCCATACATACTATATGAGTTGGCAGGTTATCGCGTGCATTCGAACTCATAGCAACGAATAGACCTGCTGGAAACGAGTTATTAATGTGTCCTTCCGTCTGAAACCCGCACTCAGCAACTTGAAACATAGTGCGCGACAAGTAGGCTATCAACGTGAAGCAGCGCGGACGAGGCCTTGTCGCCCTATACAAAGAGCAAAATCTTGTAGATAAGCGTTACGTTACCACGACAATGTGACTCCTCGTTATCATTATCGCCCTGAGACAAGAGCATATCGTGCACTCTAAATACCATGCAAATTACCTCAATCATTAAAAGCCTGTGGTAATCGACACAGCAGCTTGTGACATGCATTATGGTGACGCTGCTATGTTAAAATTCAAAAGTCCTGAATACGCCGTTGACGTAAAATACAGGGATATATAGATATATCTGGTAAGAATTGTGCCTTGCGAATACAAGAGCCTTTTCGCGCGTTCGAAAGAGCAACTAATGACAGTTGCATAACTTCGTCCAACTCGTGTGCTTCGAGCAGTTCATAAACGCGGTGTACACCACTAATTTAAACCTGCTGATGCCATCACCAAGTATAACTACTTATGATAAATCCAATATGCCATTTTCATCATATTTTGGAAGTTTATTTGGTGTTAATTTTCGTATATTTATTATTTTAGTTGACCTCATTATCTCTATATCTAGACATAACTATACAGGACAATGTACAAGTACATGTTAACCTCAAGATTCTTGGAACACGATCTGACATATCGATCTCGCCCTCAGTCACATGCCGCCTCATTCATCGGTTGTCCTTTTATGTTGCCTTCTTTTGCCTTTAATTCATTCATTGTGCATGCCTCCTATTTACATCGCCTAAGCCAGGGGTGGACAAATTTGTCAGCTCGCTGGCCGCATTCTTCATCTGCATCCTTTCACGGGACGCATTATAGTATAATCGGAATTATGAGTCAAATTATTATGACAAAAGTCATAATTCGATGATATAGTAACCATCATATAGTAACCGAAGATATGGAGACAATATACAAACAATTTACTTGAAGCATTGATTCGATGAACGCACATGCGTCAGAAACATTTCAGATTTTAAAAGATGGCGATCCTTGATTTTTAGTACGAATTTTTTCAATATATTTACATCGTTCCTTGAGGCTTTCGCAGGCCGTAGTTTGCCGACCTCTGGCTTGCAATGCCCTGCTTCATTTAAGCACGAAATATTTTGTAGGGTCCGTAATGAATAAAAACGTATGGCGTCATATTGCCATGCAAAACACAAATCAGGTTTTGCCCTCCTGTATGAGCCTCTGCCAGTATAAGTTAGCCATTAATCAGAGTACGCCCGGAGTCATTCATAAGATGTCACTCGACATCGCTTACAGTGAAATGCCATGGCGCACCAAACCTTGTTGCCATTGGCAGCGTTAGACTCCATAGCAGCTGGCAATAGTAAATGACCACCTGGATACCGAATATGCATGTTAATTAAAGTGCTCTCCAACGCGCCATTCTGAAAGTCGGCAACATGCCGCATGGGCATGAATTGTATACGTTTCGAGATTCGCATTGCACTTGAATTTAACTATATAACAGACGGTTCGAGGTGATTCTCGCTCCGCGAGGTGTATTCACTGAGACAACTCTCGATCAAAATATACCGATCCGACCGACTGATCTTCATACTGCAGGTAATATTTGATCATGCGCGTAGCCTATACATCCAACCTATATTACAAGCCGATATTATTCCTAATGGAACTTACGCCTAGTGGTGGATATCAACAGCACTAACAATAGTACTAACGACGCTGCCATGTCTACTCCAAATTTGTTCGCAACGGCACATTTGCTTCCTATATCCACATAAACTAATATAGCTATCATTGCCGCCAAGGAAGTAATTTTCATACAAATACTATACTGCAATCAGTTCATAAATTGCTGTAGCGTAGGCGCACTTCATGCGCAAATGGTCAGACTACTTGACTTGGTTGAATAGGAAAATCACTTTTCTTTCTTCGTCAACAACCTGGTAACTAAACTTTTTGTATTGAATCAGGCCAACTATAGCATCCGTAACTGACATGACGTATGTTACAATCAGGGTTGTAACCAAATCACAAGAGCCCGAGTCATAAGTCAATCTTACTTTCATCGTTTTGACTAGAGTCAAGTCAAGTCGGGTCATTTTCAATTCACCACTGAGTCAAGTCCGAGACCAAGTAAGCGACCAACGGTCGAGTCCGAGTCATGGCATTATGACTAGGGCTGGGCAAAATCGAGTATCTGAGTGATTCGATTCTGAATCACGTATTATGCTTCGAGTCAAGTCGAGTATTCGAGTATCACTCATTATGACGTCATAACAGAATGTGCTATGTCAAAGTTCAAATATGTGCCTTTCATGCCAACACAAAGAATATAACGCCTGTTATTAAGGAATGCGACTGATACTGTTATCCCTCACATTACAGATACTTTGGTATTTTTCGACCATACCGATTCCATTGCACTTTGTGACAATGTTGTGGGATTATCATGACTTCAGAAATGTATTATTTCCAGTATCGTTCGTAGTTTTGTACTATAAGTATCGTATGCTGCGATTCGGTCAATCAAGGTTTCAAGGCAGTGGAAAATAGTATCGCAACTATAATTGTCGTTGAAAAATTATGTTTCAGTGGCGACGCGGGTAATATTTCAGTACTCGAAAAAATCGTATTTTACTACTCGACGCGAATCATCAAAATTATTGCTCGATTCAGATTCGAGTACTCGAATCATTGTGTCCAGCCCTAATTATGACTCGAGTCCGAGTCCAAGTAACTGTGTTGACTGCTCAGTTTCCAGTTATAGTCTTGTTAAACCCACTATATATAACTCTCTTAGGTGATAGCGAATGGTTCGCGTTTGTAATATACTAATTTTCCTGACTTTTAGCAGTTGCCGTGGCATTTTCAAGTACCAGTACCACTATAGACGAAATCCCAATAGTGTGTTTACTTAACTATTCTACGAAATTACAATGAAATGTCGTCTTGGCCGTCTGAGTCTCGAGTTACATGACTTGATTCGAGTCATGTACAATGACTCGAGTCCAAGTCGAGTAAATACACAGATTGACTTAAGTCATTGTGCATGACTCGAAGCATTACCGTATTCTTAGAAAATTACTCGAGTCATCAGAAAATCATGACTCGAGTCAATACAACCCCGCAAACCTGTTGTGGGAAACTAGATATTGGGATAACGGCAAGTTCTGAATAACAATCTTATCTTCACTTCTGGTCTTGACGATGGATAGTCTATCCGAACGCCTTATTTCGATAAAAGAATGGATTTTTTATCAACCAGCTCAGAGTCAATCTTACATCTGGTTGACGATGTTGCAGCAGTGCAGTGCATGCCGCATGAGGACATCAAAGCCATACATACTATATGAGTTGGCAGGTTATCGCGTGCATTCGAACTCATAGCAACGAATAGACCTGCTGGAAACGAGTTATTAATGTGTCCTTCCGTCTGAAACCCGCACTCAGCAACTTGAAACATAGTGCGCGACAAGTAGGCTATCAACGTGAAGCAGCGCGGACGAGGCCTTGTCGCCCTATACAAAGAGCAAAATCTTGTAGATAAGCGTTACGTTACCACGACAATGTGACTCCTCGTTATCATTATCGCCCTGAGACAAGAGCATATCGTGCACTCTAAATACCATGCAAATTACCTCAATCATTAAAAGCCTGTGGTAATCGACACAGCAGCTTGTGACATGCATTATGGTGACGCTGCTATGTTAAAATTCAAAAGTCCTGAATACGCCGTTGACGTAAAATACAGGGATATATAGATATATCTGGTAAGAATTGTGCCTTGCGAATACAAGAGCCTTTTCGCGCGTTCGAAAGAGCAACTAATGACAGTTGCATAACTTCGTCCAACTCGTGTGCTTCGAGCAGTTCATAAACGCGGTGTACACCACTAATTTAAACCTGCTGATGCCATCACCAAGTATAACTACTTATGATAAATCCAATATGCCATTTTCATCATATTTTGGAAGTTTATTTGGTGTTAATTTTCGTATATTTATTATTTTAGTTGACCTCATTATCTCTATATCTAGACATAACTATACAGGACAATGTACAAGTACATGTTAACCTCAAGATTCTTGGAACACGATCTGACATATCGATCTCGCCCTCAGTCACATGCCGCCTCATTCATCGGTTGTCCTTTTATGTTGCCTTCTTTTGCCTTTAATTCATTCATTGTGCATGCCTCCTATTTACATCGCCTAAGCCAGGGGTGGACAAATTTGTCAGCTCGCTGGCCGCATTCTTCATCTGCATCCTTTCACGGGACGCATTATAGTATAATCGGAATTATGAGTCAAATTATTATGACAAAAGTCATAATTCGATGATATAGTAACCATCATATAGTAACCGAAGATATGGAGACAATATACAAACAATTTACTTGAAGCATTGATTCGATGAACGCACATGCGTCAGAAACATTTCAGATTTTAAAAGATGGCGATCCCTAGTCAATTTGTCAAAATTACGGTCGAAAGTAGATTGTACCAATTCTTAAGAAAGGGTGGAAATTTATATGAATTTAATTTATGAGAGAAGCGATCAGCACATATAGATATATGCTCTTTCTGCGTTTGGTCAGCTTCAGAACGCACAATGATGACAGCGTCATAACCAACATATCACCGTAAAATACGTTTCAGTAAAATGCTTACGCTTACCGTGTTGTAATTACCTCTTTGCGTACTTATGTAAGCGCGACATAAACGACATAATTTACTGTTGCTACAAACATTTGATTATTTCGGTTGACTTATTTTGTACCTCATAATTTGATAAATTGTGCCTTTGATTGGGATGGTCGGAATGAAATGGTGTTTCGAAATTACAGCAACAAAACTTTTTGCTTTTGGTATTGATTTGAACATCTCATTATAAATGATTTGAGACCGAAGTTATGAATCATTTGCACCCAACAGCACACAGAACATGTCTACAACACACTCATAAACCGTGTTTTGCAACTACAGCACTAAACGTTAGAGTTCTAACGAAACTAAAATCACAATTGTGATCCGAACCAAGTAATTTCCGTTTTGATTTTCTTGGATGCTCATCAACTGAAACGTTTCGAAATACGTTGACCTCCAGGACGGGCTATTGCGCCTACAATAAAATATTTATCTATACATTTTTACTACATTTCTCGATGCCTACGCAGGCCGCACACTAAGTTGTCCAGTGGTGGCCCTGCGAACGGGGAGGGGGCTGGGCGAGACTTACCGGGGGAGACTATAAGTATCTAACCGTATCAGACCCCCTTTCGCATCTGTTATTATTATCTATCTTTCACCACGGCAAGGTTTGGCCAGGTCCTGGATTCTGCATGTCTATTATTGCATGTGTGCAAGGATAAACTGCATTAAAACTAAGTAATTCTACCGCATGCAGAGACGTGATGATAATCGGGATACGGGACTTTTCTAACAAACAGAGATTTGATGATGATTGACACATCTGTACGGAATCATATTCTTGCTTGGCACACGGATTTCCATGTTTATTCGTTATTATCCTTTAAAAAAGCGCATAATCCGAATAGGGGGCCCTTCGACCAGGGGGGTCCCGGGTGACCGCCCATCTCGCCCACCCTCAAAGCCACTACTGATGTTGTCATGTCCGTAGTTTTCCCACCCATGGCCTTGGCCCAGATGTTTCTGATTTCAAAGACTACTCTAAGTCGTTTCAACACGTTCCTATCTTTTCATAATATCGCAGTATTGTGGTGTTTTTAAATGATAAAATTATTAATAAACTGATACTGATACTAAGTCAACGAGTCCCGTATAGAATATTCTCCTTGAGAACCGACCCGGAGGTTTGCACGTCGGCTTGTGCAAAAGTGTAAGTCGAATCGGTTGCCGTTGCATTTGCACTGATGGCGTCGCATTCCGTTTCAGAACATGTCCCATCATTTTCGTTCAATCTTGTGACATCTGACGATTGCTTTCCTGACCCATCCATTTCGTATATTTCATGTCCTTTCAACTCCGGGCTAGCATGCAGGTCTCTGTCTTTTTTTCTTCCATTTCTTAACGGCAATAAAATGCTTTTATAAGTACCTGTTTCAAGTGATATATTGATTCAGAGCATGGCTCGAGGAGGAAGCGGTATCCGAATATCATTTATCATGTGTAGTAAACCTGGGGCCATAGAAGGAAAATTGAGCGGGTGTCGAGTGTCGACACGTAATTCAATTAGTGTGTGTTGGCGGCAGTCGACATGCAAATTGAATTTCCGACTTGACTCCAGCGATTCAATGCAACTTCATTTTCTCGATTTAAATATAGTGGTGCCGTTTGCAATTTGAGCCTCACAGTATAGATGCGAACAACAGAAGAAAGTGATGCGCCCTATATAGAAATACCAATTTGGAATAGTGTGCTCCTCACAAAAGAAAATTTGTTTCTGTTGCGTTTTGGCGATTTTAAAGTCTTTACACTATACCGAAAATCCAGACTGGAGGTCAAGAAATAACAGCATGCGAAAAAGTAGAAGATGTAGTAGAAGATCTAGATGTAGTAGAAGATGCATCAACATTTATAACTTGCCATAAATTTTCGAAAACACTCCCTTCATCAACTCTACCGATGATTTTGATCACATGGGTTGAAAAAGGATAAAAATGTGATATTAATATGCGGAAACTATACACAACTACTAATATTAGGGACAAATTCATTCCTGAATTTGAAAATAGTTCGCGCCATACGCGACTACATAACGATTCCCAGTAATTATTCATAACATAAATACTCTCAAGTTCCGTGCAAATAGTAAGCAGATATATGAATACATCGGAAATGCAGATAGATTGTAAGATGAGTTTTCAGCGTCCAGTTAGTTTATCACGACTATGCACTAGAATGCGGCCGTAAAGCACATAAGTATGATAATAGAAATTCGGCCGTGAATAGCAAAAAGGTTGGCCACCCCTGTTATAGACAGACTATCTCACAGAGACTTAGCTATCCCGTGTTATGCCATCGATATTAGGTAAAATACAGAACAGCATATAAGCCAATCGTACGCGTTTGCAGTTGGGTCGATTTGTAACGAAGTACTTTCACTTTGTCCGATGGGTCGTATGGCAGTATCCGAAACATGGAGTACAAATCTACTCACGTAAGTGAAACTGACATATCTGTGAGATCGTGAACAACTCACAGCATTGTCACATTGACGAATAAAGTCGACATAATCGAGGTTTTTCCTCTTGTACAGCTTACTCAACCGGTTGGGTTTTAGACTAGTTCCACTCCTACTTGAAAATTTTTAGGAACATACTTTTTTTACAATTTGAACAGTACAAATTATAGTTGTGGCAGTTTTCGTCACTTTTATTAGTGGACTTGTGAAGCAATGCGCGGAATTTCCCCCGTATCACCCTAACTGAATGTGGCGAGATGACGTAGTGGCAGAGGTGGTCAAAGTAGTCAAGAAAGCTACTCAAGTAGAAGTAGAAGTAGCGACGAGAATATCAACTCAAGTACGAGTAGAAGTACTTTTTCAATGAGCCATCTAAAACTACTTGAAGTAGAAGTAGAATTGACTCGCTTTAAATCTACTCAAGTAAGTAAGTAGTTTTGAAAACAGTCTTTATTCGTTCGCATGGACAGTCAAAACCAACAAATTGAGCTACGCCGAAGGTGCAGAGAGCTTGATTCGTATTGACGCATCCCAGGAGGTATCAATTTTCGACAGAATAATCATTGTATCGCATCATGGGATGCAAATTATAGTATTGATATGAAAATGCGATACTAACCCTTTGTTTACTTGAAGACTCTGTTTTAGAGAATATCATGGCATGGCGCCCTATACCCCATATTATAAGGCCCCAAGTTTAGGCGAATAGCACTACGTAGAAGTTGTATCGGATATGGTTTCATCACTTTGCGTGATTAGTATACGTAAATACCAAAATACTGTGGATCGTAAAACTTAGATTTAGTGTAGCTTTATTTTCGGAAAATAGAGGCATTACTACACTTTCTTTTATGCTACAACATGTATGTTCTGCAGACAAAAGAACTAAAAGTAATTAGAACTCAAAGTATGATACTCGCAATTGAAAGAGAAATAAAAATACCACTTCTAAAAAGCGGAAAATAAATTTCATATCTTTTGTCCATAAAGTTTCAAAGCTGATCTGCTGAAACAGGTGTAACGTTCAAAAAAGCTGGATATTCCAGATTAGCAAGACACGTAATGGGCTGCCAGATTACGATATGATAGGTATCCTAATTGCTAGATTGCGGAACGGAGTTTCAAACATTATGGTGGGCCATATTTACTGTAATGAAGTATTTGATGTGGGCGACAATGCGGTGTGAGAGGTACCAAGCAATCCGGTACTTAAATTATATTCACTGATACTTTCGTGAAAACATATTTGTCACTCCATAATTACTGTGCGCGAAGCGCAACAAAATTTCTGGGTTTTAGTTGACTTTTATGAATATTAAATGTTGGTACTCCGAGAAAACAGCCCCGAAATTCCTCAGGCTATCTTTCGTATTGGGGGATTAAACTACTTCTACTTGACAAACTGAAAATAGCGAAAAGTAAGTAAGTAGATCACAAAATATTACGAAGTAGAAGTAGGATTAGAGGAAATCAGATCTACTTGAGTAAGTACCAGAAGTAGAAGAAAACTACTTGAGTACTTCGAAAAAGTAGAAGTACTTCGTTACTGACCACCTCTGCGTAGTGGTATGATCCACAGCTGCAACACCAATGAGTTGCGGATTTCAGTCCGGCCGAGGTCGACCCCGGAATTCTTATCTAAGTGTTGGAGGTTTATCAAGGCTCGTCCTCACCATCCCATCCGTGGTAAGCGGTGTCTTATAAAAGCCTAGAAGTGGGCCGTGGTACAAGTCGGCCGCAACGGAATAAAATTGACGAAAATTAGCCTGGTGTAAATGACCATGATAGTAGTCGACAAACCCCATGAATGTCACAAAAAAATTAACAAGCCGTAACTAGGTATAGTTTAAAAAATTGTAGCTGTACTTGTAGTATTTATAGCCATTTTGCATTATTCGCGAGTATGCATATTGTGATTTTGAAAGTGTAGTCACCTCAGATCAACTGCTGGACGTATGCGAACCCTGGGCCAATTCTACAGTTTGAGAATTTTGCTTCATTATTGCCTAGCCGTTCATTTTCATATTCCACTTGAAGCACTATGAAATTGCTACTACTACTTGTAATTGAGTAACGCTCCGAGTTCTATATCTAACTGAGTAGCAACGCTGACTTTTTTGAACAACTCTGAACTTGCCATCACATAATATGTTAAACACTGGAGAGTGGGGATGTGTGATATCATGAGGTCCCTCTTGCATATGACGCTTCGAGTTATTAAAATAAATCCCGTGCGTCCCTGAAACAGGTCGTATTGCCCTGGCTTGACCATCCACAATACTCTATCATAACATGCGGGGCGTAGCTATAGTTTCACCATAGATTTTACGAAGAGGATACCGAGTCTGAAATAGGACATGTGGATAGTAGACGCATTCAGAATCGCCCGTAAACATACGGATGTTTGTTTTTCCAAGTACCATTGTTATCGATATCGAAGACTCGCGTTCGAATAACATCATAGCAGAGATTTGAACGGGAATTTCGTTCGTCACACTTGTATCATGGTAGCAGAATATATTTTCAACAAGTTATTTATTAGTGGAGTCATTTTTTATGGTTTTAGAGGGTAATTAAGCTCGTTTCGACTTACAACTGAATGTAAGCGACACCTCGACCAAACTTGCTTTTCAAAACAATTCACTTGAATGTAATCTTCTGACCCCTAGTCTACTACTTCTACGTGGACTATTTTGGGAATGTATTGAAAATCGTGCTTCCATCCCTATTGAGTGGAATGTTACGTCAATACATATTCTCACTCTTCTGCGAGAGTATAATATCGACTTTTGCCCCTCTGGTGTTATACTTTCGCTAGTTTGTTTACTCGTCATTTACACGTCACAACGACTAATAATTTGACCGATTTTGGTTTGGTCAACCTCATTTGAAGAGCTTTTTCGAGGTACAGAACTACAATATACAATTGAATAGTAGCCTATATTCATATTTAAATGAACCCGAATATTTTCGGCTGACACTCGTCACGGGTAATCGTCAGCAACTAGTAGAGAATAAGAAAGAACATCGATACGATTGTTGATATACAATGTTCATTCCAATGCTCTACTAGTTGCTGACGATTACCCCTGACGAGTGTCAGCCGAAAATATTCGGGTTCATTTCAATATGAATATACCATTCAATTCAGCCTCATCTGCTCACATACGCTCCACAACCTGGTCAGTTGAAATGCAATATGATCTTATTCTTTGTTTCTAAATTCCCTGTGAGATGCATGAGTAAGTAATTTTTATAAATAATGAGCGTGCAATTATTTTGCAGATGACGTAGTCACGTCACAGAGGTTCACAAAACCTTTTTGGCAGCTGTATCCGATACTTACCTAATACACATTATTATGACGACTGCTACCAAAGTCAGCAGCAGCAGGCTTGCTGCAGATGCGATGATAATAATGTTATTTCCTAGGCCTTGCGGGTCCGTGTCTGAAATGAATGAATACACGTCGCAGCTGTTCGAAATTTACAAGACAATCCCCTTTTCGGGAAGCTGGTTCACGGTATGTACGATAGAGACATGACAATAGATTCGACATCGTCGAATATTGATATATTCAAATGCACAAAGATCAGCGGATGAAAATGCAACTCTTGATTACAATTGACTGTCGCGGGGTGTCTAGACTTCCCAGCGACCGTCTGCAGCCTATATGTGTCAGTGTTGCGACAAGGAAAGATATTGCGATGTGAATTATTCTCTATTAACTGACAGCAAAGATTTCGGACGGCGAATCAATAATATGTGAGCATTTGAGCAATTCAGCAATGGTCACATGAGAATCATTCAACCGTGACGGTGTCATATGACTTTCGAAGTACAGTAAACCTGTATTAGGCGTACTGCTAGACAACAGTAAAGAAAATCGTGAGGGTGGGAGTTGGAATTGGATTTCAAGCCTTCACGGTTGAAGTTTTAGGAGTCGGAGTAGAAGTTGAAGTACGTATAAGTAGCTTATACTGTCTGGAGTCCGAGTTAAAGTTGTAGCAGATTTTATTGTTATCAATCACGTCACAATAATACATCATATCCGGTAGCTGATTCCAAAAGTATGAAAACTATTTCCTCAAAATAGCAGCACTTCAGTACCAACCTGGTAACCGTGTCGTATCCAAGTCGTTTGTGGCATGATTTGCTGTGGTAACGCTTGTCTTTGTTGAGTCGACGTGTATGCTACTATTGTAATACACGGACGGAATAGATTTCTCTCCCACTATCGTAGAAGACACTAAAAGAAACTGGTGTAAGGACCACGTATATCAGTTAGGTCTATTCAGTCTTGATTTGTCATGAAATCTGTCGAAACCACCATCCTTGAATTGAAAGGGAATATATCCATGTATTCATGTAGCCAAATATATGTATCCAATATATCCATGTATCAATGTAATTTGCAGGAACTATATACATGACATAAATGCATGATCACAGTCCGAGCCATTCTTTTAGCAAGTTTGGTAATGCGTTTTCTAATGACCTTCTAATTTATATCCATATCCATATATCCTAGCATGAAGCAGTGGTCTGACAGTCAGGGGGAAACTATTTCAAAACAATTGAGCTGTCGGATCTCTAAATGTTTGAATGTTCTAGGATTTTAGATTCATACCAGTAATAGCGAACGCTAACTGTGACAAATAACGGTTCCCACACACAAGCCGTTATTTGCAGATTAGAAGAATATTGATTTCGGGCTTGCTTGCATTCCATTAACTCGTTAATATATCAAAATAATGATTTGCCGTACACTTATAAAGAAATGGATCACTTGGAGCGGTGCGGTCGCATTTAAAAGAGATCGTGTTTTAAAATAAGCTTGTTCGAAACATGTTTTAAGCAATGCTTCATATACAAAAACCTTCAAAAATACTATTGGGTGTTATTTTATGCAAAACCTTTCCCAAGACTTTTAAAATGTTCGTGACGACAACTCGCACTAGAAACAATGGCAGAATGTAACGTCGGGGAATTATTTCGTTCTTGTAACTACATGATTGCAGATGACTGAAGACTGGTTGCGTTTTCTTCTTGTTGTTTTGGGACAAGAGGGGAAAGTCACTGGTTTGATCGCATCGTCACGTATTCATAGCACGGTCAATAAAAATCGATGGCTACTTTCTAAATGACAAGATTCATCTTTCCAACTAACGCACAGCGGGTGATGATACTACAAATATATGTAGTTTTCGAAACTAGTTTCAGTTAACGTGATATACAGTTTGTATCGGCCAGTTTCTATAGCCTTGACGCTCATAAAGGTGATGCAAAGCTAACATTGCAACATTCGAGGGAGATTTTGGGAGGTTATAGGACCATACGCAGAATAAAATACAATAAAACGCGGTACTGATTGCGAATATATATAAATTTTATTCTGCGTATGGTCCTATAACCTCCCAAAATCTCCCTCGAATGTTGCATTGAAACGGAGTTAGGTAGTGTGACGCAACCATGCCGTCTGGGAGTAGGTGAAGAACAGCGCAAACGGCAAGCGTACTGGCCCTTGTTGCGCAACCGATTGAGCATTCACACTCTCACTCTCGTGAGCAATTGCTCTTGAGCTGCTCAGACGGCATTAGTTTGCATCGCAATACCAAATTATGTTATAATGCAACATTCCAGGTTGATTTTGGGAGGTTCGAGAACCACAAGCAGCATAAATTTTTTATATTCGCAATCAGTACCGCGTTAGCTTCCGATTGATAACAGTTTTGTCAAATTTAATGCTCGGCAAGCCGGTCAAAATTTACCGTCAAATTGCCTTTGACCAAATTGAAAGTGTGACATAGACCAATTTCACTGCTCCGTGAGATTTGCAT
The DNA here is from genome assembly GCF_051294905.1 of Botryllus schlosseri. Lineage (NCBI taxonomy): Eukaryota > Metazoa > Chordata > Ascidiacea > Stolidobranchia > Styelidae > Botryllus > Botryllus schlosseri. The sequence continues at coordinate 723,524 of NW_027648627.1, forward strand.
GTGTCCACACCATATAGGACACTATGGACGCATTGTACGTTGAATTAAGTTCTCTTTCGTTAGGCCATATTTCATTGTGGGTCGCACAATGAAATTTACATGATTGTCAAAAACTACATGAATACTTGAATCGAAATAGGCGCACTTTAATACTGGCCATTTCTTTCAATAACAATGCTATTATATTCTAGCCTATTTATGTTGATTCCAGTGAAATCTGATCGTCCTATTTTGGTTATACCGGGTATTTCCGTTATCGTCGTTGTTGTTGCTGTTGTCGTCGTTGGCGCAGTAGTGGTTGTGGTGGTAGTTGTAGTAGTTTCCCTTCGACCTTTTGAATAATTGATGCATGAAGTGACCATTGATAATAATAATCTAACCGACGTAGTCTTGTCAGTTTGCCAGCTATACCTCAATCCTTGTACTGAGTTCACATTTTTAGGTGGCATTGGTTTAACATTGCGGGTGTTGATACAATGCTGGTTGATAGGGTCGAATACAATTTTCTATTACAGTGTTTCCTACACTTTTTTCAGTTGGCGTCTCTCTGAACAACGAACTAAGTATCAGCGTCCACCCCATGTGGGTCGATGATTTCGCTGAAATGTCTATTTTGCTAACATGAGTAGCTTTGTGCCATGTTTTGATGGCTGTAATACTTCCATGCTGCAAGGCTTTCGCGATGACAAAAAGTACCGAAACTCAAATTTTCGTAGTTATTAAAACTTTTATTGGCAAGGGACGTATATGTTTAGTTCTCCTCCGAATTAGCTCTCACCATTCGACTCTCATAAATGTAAATATTACTCGATTTTGAATATTACTACTCCAATGGTTGTGGACACGAGTATACCCTGCAGCAGTGGTTCGTTAACCGCCAATTCGTGTCAAATTTTCAGCCAGTCCGTCAAATACATTTCAATGTAATTCTCATTTGCAAAATGGAAAAGGTTGAAGGTTTTTCTATTAATTAGCCAAATAAAACACCTAATTTGAAACAGCGTTAAAAATTTAGAACATCATTTAAAACGCTTTCTGACGTACATGGTTTAGCAAGTTTCAATTCCGCAAGTTGTAGGCCTATGCTGCTGAAAAGTAGCCTGCAATTCATTAAATACCAGGGTTATATGAAAGACGAGAAGACTTTTTATTTTAAGTTTCGAAAATTCGGCGGTACAATTTAGTATCATTGGACAGTATAATAGAATCAAGCAAACAGTCGAAAAGTGAAAATAGAGTTGATGGTTTTGATATGTCTTTGCCTTTCAAAAGCTACTATAGAACCACACGCATAACAGATGCGGTATCAATCAAAAGATAACAGAAAATTTTGTCGTATTTACATTCTTGAATTAATTATGAATGTTGGGAGTGAACCGGTCTGCAAAATTTGTTTTGATATTTTACCTCTCCGCAAGCTGAAAAGATTGAAAGCCAAATACTGTATAGCCCAATGCTTTTGAGTCAGTGTGCCGTGAGACATTCGCAGATGTGTCGCCACTCGCCACGCGAGGTTAATTGCCACAGAGGCAGTCACTTGGTATTTGTTTCTGGTGATAATTTTACAATTGTTGCGGCAAGAGACAATCGTAATTAAAGTCGATGACATGCAGAAGTCCATCAGTTCAGAGTTTGATAATAATGGGTAAATACTATGCCAACAAATCACCACGGCACACTCATACCCATTGCTATGGGATACCGATTTCGCGGTAGCGATTTTTTAAATACCGCATAACATGAGCACTGAGCAGTCTACAAAATGCAAATGGTGACCTTTTTATTACACCAGGCTCGACAGTTGTGTCACGTTTTGCTGCGCTTCTGAACTGATTCCACAACCTATACGGTTCATTGTCTTGACGAGGGAGGGAAAGAGATTTCTTCCGCCAATTGAAGATCGAAAAAAATGTAAATTTGTGGTACAAAACAATGATTGCTCCATGATGACTGGTTCCAGCGGTACTGAAGAATGTGAGGAATACTGTGCATTATTCTCAACCTTTCGAAAGTGTTTCTCGCACAACCGCAATGTGTTACACGACCAGACGACAAATGCGACATATAGAGAAAGCCTCTTATCCGTTGGGCATGAATTAGGTGTTGGCCGGTTATCATATAGAATTCGGATACCGATGTCAGCATCGCTATATCCTCGTTATACTATAGAAACGCGATCTAAGGCTGGAAAATGTCTGCTCGGGACGGCATTTACTAGCGAAAACGCCGAAAACAACGCAATTTTTACCGCCTCTGTTAAGCGCAGCAACGAAACTCTGCACTGTGATATCACAGCATGTATATTTGTGATTTTAAAACATTCTCTATGCGTTAAATTCGCGGTGTTTCGAAACCACTACGGGTGAAAAACAAGGAAGTAAACCAAGGTGTCGGAATCCAAGCTATCAATACCGTACTATATTCAAATTCGATTGTATAACAATTTTACAATAACACATTTTACAATCCTATGTGTACCATATATTGAGTTAAATGAAACTGAAGTTTATCAACAAATATTAGAAACCAGCACTTACCAGATAATAGACTTCCCATATTTGTCAAGTAGTAGTATTTGCCTTTGTACCGATATTACTTATTGCTCTGCATCAATTATGTAATAGATGTTTGATGTATAATTCTGGATATTTCCATAACAAATCTAATATTTATTAAATGAAAACCATGCGCTGTATAATATACACGGGGGAATTATGCGTATGTAGGCCTACCAGATATTCACCATACCTCCTGGTTCAATTTAGACTATCGGCTCTTCCAGGTACCTAATTTTAATTTCACACCCATTTTAATGGTGAACTAGTAAAATACATCCACCCCTATGGCGATATATATTCGAGAGCTGTGATGCGATATTTTCGCGTGTACACCACCTTGTTGTGTCTTCTCGGGATGCCATAGAAAATCAGAACACAGCCTATTCCTGGGATATTTCTCCTTCAAAATTGGTTTATTTTGCCCGTTTTAGCTCATTGGAATGCATGTGAAAGCAAGATTTCATTGCATTTTCCGCTATGGTTTAAGGTGGAAGAAATCCACGATTTGCGTTAACAATGTGGGTATTGGAATTGGCGATATGCTATAATAACAAGCTAAAATAGTTTTTTTACAGTACATGAGATTTCTCGCGAATATGCTTGGCATCAAAGAAACGGTGAACCGATTGATTCCTGAGCTGCTAGCGTATAGCATGGCTCGATATGATTCCGGGTGGGGAATTCAATGGTTTCTGGTGGGGGAATAGACGCACCTGTTAAACATTATATACGGAGACACATGCGCGATTACGTTTACCAGTTGACTGCTGTGGCCTGTGAAACGTATGTATCGAAAATTATATTGCGTGCTGTTTACAAAAATCTGTTTTCAACTCTGGTCAGTCAACGATAGCGTCACAAACGCATCCAGCACGACCAGAATGACGTGAAATAACGCTTTCGCCAAATTTTCAGGGTTACTCGTATCGGTTCACAATAGGTTTTACGTTGCGGTTATAAGCGATTGTCTTGCGTACTGTTGTGGTTGTGTGTCTTGTGTTCTCAAACAAGAAATAGCTTCTCTGTAATGACAGAAAAAAGGAAATACGAGGATAGTTTTGTGTAGTGGGGAATAAAGACTCGGAATAAATCTGAAGTGGGGAATGAAGTCAACAAGGTTGGAGACCACTGGTCTAGAGATATCGGGAAATCTTGAAACTTTAAGTGCGATGACCAGTTGGATTAAAATTATTGTCGCTGATCACTGAAAGCTGACCCGCATATATGTGATCTAGATTTATTTGCTGATTGACGACAAAGTAAAAGAGGAAAGTCATTGAAATTGAGAAAGACTTGAGACTCGCGAACAGTAGCCTAATCTCAACCGCACCGTCACAGAATATTCATAACCAGACAGAGACTTCCTAAGCTCTGTGCTGCCACGTCTACTCGGAAGTTGCTCTCGACTTCATATTTCCTTCCTCCTATTCACGTATACTATTATACCTAGTGTTGCTACCAAGGATGTATTTTTCATTCAAATCTCATAGTACAATCACGCCATAAATGCGTGCAGAGCAAGCCCACTTGCTATCGGAAGTGATCGGATTCGATCTCGTATACTCGTATTGTTCACTATAGGCTTGTTTGGATGAAGAAATTATGTTTCAATCTTGATTTACAACCATGTTGCAAGATAGCGTAATGCAGTGCCTTCCAACCTTTTTCCGCCCACGTACCATTTCGAGGTGTTATGCAGTGCTCGCGTACCACCTACATATAGTTACGCGTTCCGGAGCCGGTCAAAATATTTCTGCCATTTATGACGTCATATTCACGTATTTGTCCTATGCGAGGTGTAATATCAAATTCTATTAAACTATAGGCCAGGGGTCGGCCACCCCCGGCACGCGTGCCATTTGTGCCAAATTATTTCGCAAATCAACATAAAATAGAGTCTTTTTGGCAGATTTTATTTATCTAGCAAAATTTTTCGCGCTTTGCGTGATTTACTGGGACCTGATTTCGTTATTATATTTTTATAAATATGCATAATGTACCTAAATAAGTCCACCCGTATTAGCAGTTATGAAAGAACGGCAATTTATCATATCTTATGAAAACGTTCGAACGCTTTGGTGCAGCCTGCGGGAGCACGACTATAGTATTGTTTGTTTTGGGGTATTCATGGTGTTTGTCGACTACTATGGTCATTTACACCAGGCCGATATTCTTGTTATTTTCCGTAGCTGCCGACTTATAGCACGGCCCACCTCTTGGCTTTTGTAAGACACCGCTGACGCGGATGAGGTATGCTATAGTATGCTATATGAACCGGCATTTCGGCGCTGGGCATTTTCACGCTAGGAGACATGACCTGGACATAACGTTTCGGAGAAACATGCGACCATTCGACTCCGTGCGGTTAGTGCGCTGTCAAATTGAATGGCGGCGATAATGAATAAAATAACCGCTACATTCCGGCCAAAACGTTCGACATTGATGTGTCCACTGTCCAGGCGCCGAATGGTAAATTCGCCCCAACTTGGTCCCCGCGTATCAAATGAGGCCCGCCGAAGATAACATTGAGTCCGGTGTCAAAATTCTAATTTGGAATCGTGTTTGTCTCACGAAAGGAGATATTCTTTTAGTTTCGTCTGATATGTCTCATCGATTCCAATATATCTGGAGCAACGACCTTGACCGCTTTTACGCAATCTAGTGACAGTCCAACCCTAATGTAACATCAAACCGACATGTATGATACAGGGATGGTCACATTTTTCATCACCAGGCCATATCATCGTAACAACATTGATGTGCCTGTCATTTATTGGCTATATGGAACCGAATACAGCGGACTTGGAAACGATCAAAGCAACCACAGAATAGGCCACCGATCACAGCGCGACTAAAAATAAATGATGAAAATATTACGTTTATTAGGCATATTACATATAGTGCGTGAGCAACCAAAATTTATTCCCTCCGCGACCAATACTTAAAGATTCACTGGCGTAACTGATGTCGTTGCCAGCTGAAATTAAGCGGTTGGTGAGATTCCTTGCTTGAAACGCTAAATATGACAAAATTGAAAATGTTTGGCACGCGAGTTCGTAATATTTTGTCATTTTGGAAAGCTGCATACGGAAGGTTGCCGAGCCCTGAACTTGTCATTATCAGCCAGGGTTGATGGAATGCGTGGAATTGTTGTTTCGCCACCAGTCGCAAGAAGAACAACACAGTGAAATAACAACAAAAAACCTAAACCCAACACCACCTGAACTAATAACTCCATTCGGTCGAGACAAAAAAACAGTATCTACTCGCGTACCACCTGGCAGACCTTTTCGTACGACTAGTGGTACGCGTACCACATGTTGGGAACCACTGGCGTAATGGTATAATCCACAGCTGCGACGCCAATTGGTTGCGGGTAGGGCTGGGCAAAATCGAGTACCTGAGTGATTCGATTCTGAATCACGCATTACGCTTCGAGTCGAGTCGAGTCTTCGAGTACCACTCATTATGACGTCACAACATAATTCCATATGGCAAAGTTCAAATATGTCCCTTTTATGGCACCACAAAGAACGTAATGCCTGTTATTCGTAACATTAAAGATCCTTTGGTATTTTTTCGACCATACCGAGTTCATTGCACTTCTTAACAATGATCATGACTTTGGAAATGTGTTATTTCCAGTAACTTTCGTAGCTTTGTACTATGTCTCGTATGCTGCGACACGGCCAATCAAGGTTTCAAGGCTTCCTCGGTGGAAAATAGTATCGAAACTTTAATTCTAGTTTGTAAATTAACATTCAGTTGCGAGAAGAGTATAATTTCAGTACTCGAAAAAATCGTCTTTTACTACTCGACTCGAATCGTTAAAATTAATACTCGATTCAGATTCGAGTACTCGAATCATTATGCCCAGCCCTAGTTGCGGGTTCGATTCCGACCGAGGTCGACTCCAGAATTGCTGCATATGTCTTGGAGGTTTATCCAGGTTCCTCCTCGTCATCTCATCCGTGCATGCGGTGTCTTATAAAAATCCTAGACGTGGACCCTGCTATGAGTCGGCAGTTACGGAATAGAGAGGAACAATATCTACCTGGTGTAAATGACCATAGTAATCGACAAACACCATGAATATCATAAACAAACAAACCATGTGCTGTGCATCGATTGATAGCATACATAGCTATCAACACCAGACATGGGGTGATTATTTCATGAATGTAATCGATTGCGATTACGATTACTTTGGAAAAGTAATCACGATTATTCACGATTACATTTATTTTGCTTCTTAGAAGTGATCTTAGGAAGATAACAATGCGATGAATAGGCCTCATGAGAGAAGATATTTCTTTGTAAATGAGACGTCATGGCGCCATTTCCAGTATATGACATAATATACCATTGCATGATTTTCAGAACTATAGGCATTTCGGTACCAGCCAATACCGCGCCGCGTCACACCAAGACATGCTAACTTGGCTAAAACATTGTGTATTTGTCCAATGTTCATAGCCGCGCTGGATGGTCGAGGCGAATATTCTTCTCAATCCCAGCCCCACAATATACAAATGCCACCCGTGGCACCCACTGAGGAAAAAAATGAACGCCGTGTAGAAATGACAATTTCCGGGTGCGTCTCACCAAAGTTTTTCGTTTAGTTTTCTTATCGTCTGCTACGTTTGGGGGATCCAATATCTTTTGACTATATATAGCAGACATGAGGTCATGAATTAACAACATGCAATAAAGTTATAGTTGTAAATTACGTGCCTAAATATTCGCGTTTGGCGAGACGTGACAGCAAATAAACAGCTAATCCATATCGCATCAATTCGTGTTTTCCAGCTCTTGTAAAAATCCCGGTCGGTAAAGGGGGGTCTGGGGGACTTCGCCCGCCAGAATTTTTATTGATCACCTTATGGGGGGCCAAAGATCATCATTTTTGAGAAGGGGTGGCGAAATGCTGTTTCGGTACTTATTCTAGCTGCAATCCACGCTAACATGGTGTGTAAGCGGAAGGCTATAGTGGCAGATCCGAATGTTGAGTATGAAATTGAGAAATAGCAATTGTTGCCCGTTGAAAGTAGGGCCGGGTGAGAATATAAGGTAAACATAAACTTCAGCCTACAATCCACTTAATACATATATACCGAGCTGCCGTTACACGAGTAGCAGATAATAACGGCTCGGTTATGATTTTTTATCAGCAGCCGTTGGTTTTTAATGCTTCGATGTAGAAATTGTCATGTTTAATTTGACCAGTAAAATATTTCAAATCTTTGTCCGGTGTATACGTAAATAGGCCTACCGCTCACCAATCATCAAAGGTCAAACTGCGTTTACCTAAGCATAACAAAACATCAATACATAGTATAGCTACCTACCAACCTACCTACCGGCGGGTACTATGAAGTATCCCGCCTTTGGAAAAAAATGTCTGGTATTGTACGTGCTAAATAACCAGACACGTCTCCGTCTGTGATTTTATCTATCAATGCTGGTAACCACGACCGTGAGGTTAGTTTAATAGGAACCACTAGCGCCCACTGGCGGACAAATACATCGTATTTCAAATGTGAAAATGAGAGCCGCCCACCGAAACTTGCGGAAGTCGCTTGTGATTAACTAGATTTACTAGAAGAAGGTTAACTCGTATTCATTCCTTCTAATTGCTGAATATTATTTGTTGGAGTGAGAGTCAGGAATTTACACTGCTCAATATGTTCGACGCTAAACATTCAAAATGGCGTCAGAATTCAACACGTGAGTTATATCAGATGAACTTTCAATTGGGCAGTATCCTATAGAATTCGGTATATATCCGGTATTTGTTTTAATGCAGTGTTGAGTGATTCTGGGGCGGGTTCATCTATTGCATAATATATTGATCCCAAAAGTACATACATCTGACGCAAACCTTTCCTGGGAACGTGTAGTAAGAACCAGCCTCGATGTTTATGCCATGGCTATCAATTTAGAGGCATTGGAATCGGAATCAGAAATTTCCCAATTTAGGTGTATTGAATTTAAATATTGCTTTAAATTTATAATACACGAGTAACCATAAATGTGTAAAAGCAAACTTCAAGTCATTATGATCAAATCAACGATAAGATTTCTAAAATAAATCTTAATATGTTGATCTCATTGCAGCGAACCATTCAAACGTTGTCATTGTCAGACAACCGGAAGATACCGAATGGGTCAGAATCGATGCTACATTTGTGGAGGTGGGGAGTTCATAATCGTAATGACATACATGAGCAATGCTCACCTCATTGAGCATGTCCACTGTCCAGCTTGCTTATCATATTGGTGTTGATGATGTTTCTGTGAATGGGAGTACGCGACCAACGGCGATTGATGCCAACTATGGATAGATTCCAGATTATACCGAACTTTCATTCATGATTATGAATCCAGTTATACATGGTATTCATACTGATTTTATCTTATAAAAATAACTAACATCATCAAGTAGCTCAACGAGTACCATTATATCTTGTCTCGTGTCGTGATTTGTCAATAAACATACAAACTTTCTAATGATGTGTGATCTATATTTAATTACTTATATTTGATACAATACAGGCTTACCACGACAAAGTGTATTTCATCGCATCTGAAGGACCCTCAAATTCTACGGTGGAATATTTTCTGCGTGCATTGTGGGATAACTTCGTTGACGATGTCATTATGCTGAATAAGCCATTCGAAGAAGCACTGGTTGGCAATATTCAAATACATTTATATCAGTGGTTCTTAACCTTTAGTAACTCGCGGAACACTTGCGGTGATGCGCAAGCTTTCGCGGACAAAAACCTACCACAATACACATCTATCTTGACATTTAATACATTACTTGAGATTGCCCGTGCTCAAAATTAATAGAGAAACAAATCATTATTCCACGTAAAACGAAAACATGATATTGAATGTTCATTGGAAATCTGCTGTACCTTTTCAGATATCAGTTAAGAAATACGAGGCTTCATCATGTAAAGTGGTACTGTAATGGTCGGTACAAAGTAAAGGGGTGATACTAATTGCAAATGATCTTATAAATATTTGAAATGGAATAGGCATTTCAGAAATACTGGGTTTCGCTTTCGGGCCAAAATCTCCTCTACGTACGCCACTGTACACGACATACCATCACAGCAGTCACAATTCAACTACGTATGGGGCATATATGCCTGCTGTCAATGATGGTTAAGACGAGCGTATCATCAAAAATCATACGTATACGTTGATAGTGTATATTGAGCTTCAGAGAAGCCCTTAGAATGGTTTAGGGAGCCCGCAGTGTTCAATTAGACACTGCTTAGGAAGCATCGCATAAATATTGGACATAGAAGCGACATTTCGAAAGGGCGTGGTTACGATTTCAACCCAAACACGACTGCGTACTGTACCGCAAACGACCTGAAACCATTGCATTCGAAATTCTTTTTCTGCCCAGACCTCTGGTTACTTTGGTATCATCACTAACTCGCCAGTGGAAAATTCGTCTGTACTAATATGAGCTATTGCATATCTAGTACTATTGCTTCCACCGTCGATAACAAATAAACCATTATTCAAGAAAATTCATTATTCCAGCGCCGGTATAGCACAGCATTTAACATGTACGTACTGGTACATCAATGAGTAGGCCTACACAAAAGCAGTCGTGCCAGGCGCGAAAAATTTTCAAAATTAATGGAAGAAAATTGATGATTCTAAAAAAAATCCATACTTTGCTACCAATTTTATTGTCTCTCATACCGCGTGATCGGATTTACCGTTACAGCTGGTGGAGGTCCGAAATTGAACATATTGGCCACGTATGTCTAACTCTACACCTTTCTTCACTTGTTTCTGGCGGGTACTCCGACCTATTATTAGTAACAAACTACATATACACGCGGACCAATATTAAAGACACGCGGCTATTTTGCGCCGACTAATTCGGCGCCTGGACATATTTTTAGTCAATATGCGGCGCTAATTTGCGAGTAAGGTTTTATCGCGGTCGGTCTTCTTGGACTGTCACTTCGTATATGTGTGTCGCGGAGCGTCCAAAATGAAGAGTTTGTGGTCGGGCTGTTACAGGCCTGATTACCAGCATACACACATCAAAATACGAATTCAAAGGACTGTTCTCACTCATAGCCCACAACCGTCCCTGTCAAACCACTTGGGTTTCAATTTTCAAGATATCATGAAACAAATACCACTCGGCAATCTACCTTCGACGAAAGGGGCCGAATCTCACAGAATCCTGTCTGTGACAACAGCAAACTGCAAAATCGTTCGGACAAATCCAGGAAATAGAGCGCTTATTCAGGGAGTCCAGAAACTGGTGATTACGATCGTAAATATCAGTATTTCTCATGACGATGATCAACTTTTTAATCGGTTGATTATTCAATGAACGGATTTTTGGTAAATACAGGATTTAATTATCAATTTTATAGCTATTCATTGCGATTTTGATTGACATTTCACAGACTTCTGAATCTATATTTACCGCGAGGTAGAACGTAACTGTTTTATCTTTCAATACGATATCCATTTCAATAGATAGAACATTATTAAAACTCGAAGACTTCCAAACCAATAAGGTATAGTATCACGTTACAATCAAATTACACGCAATGAAATCCGCATTGTAACAGTGAATACAATAAACTTTGAAATATGCGGTACTATAGTAGCTATAGAATGTAAACATGGAATGGCAACGACCGATTTTGCAGCTTCGTTCCGCTTCGCTGAAGATTTACTCATAATTATTTTACGGCAGCTACTGTAGGATTTCTTGCAATCTAGAAGTCGTCTTCCAGAGCGCAGAATTTACTGAATCTGGTCTTGATCGAAAGCTACTGTCACACTGACGCCGAAAATGTAAATGAAAATATGATCAGGCACGGAACCACTTAGAATTCGCCATCCAAGTCTGAATTACACTGGTCTACAAATTTCAACTTTTTTTTCAGGTTTGGGTTTTGACAACTGGTTTTGCCTAATTTTGGGGTGCTGAATCCGAAAATGGCCTCAGATTTTCTCCATCACATCACGTTTTTGAGATATGAAATATCCCTAATTTGAAAAAAAAAATCAATTTTTGACCCCCCTCTGTTTTCAAAACAAGGAAATCTGATGTAATAAACACTGTTTTATCTGCAATAATCCAGCTTTAATTAGCAAACAAGCATTCTATATTATATTCAAACAAATTTGCGTTGTATTTATTAAAATTTCATGCCTTGGAATAAAAAATAAGCAGGCAAAAGAGCAACTAACAAAGCTGGTACAAGCGTGACATTTTATCGCAATGAATATGAATAAGAAGATCATCAGAACATCAAAACCGTTCTCGAAAAGTTGTAGTGACATGACCATGGCTAGCTCATCTGTCTAGATTTGAGAATTGTGAACTTTTGCTGGGGCAACAACGTGACTACATCGAATACCCATGTTTCCTATGCTACCGGGACAGCAGGGTCAAGGATCACCACTTGAACAAAGATGAGTGGCCTCCAAGGCTCACCATGACGCCTGGAGACAAAAATATCATACGTGATCAGTTTGTTCATATAAAAAAGATCCTCTTGCCTCCTCTTCACATCAAATTTGGTCTCATGAAACAATATGTAAAAGCTTTGGATTGTGAAGGGGGTGTTTTAAAGGATATATGTTATGCTTTTTTCTGGTCTCAGTGAAGAGACAAAAGAACTGATATTTTCAATGGACCTCAAATTAGGCAATTGTTAAAGGCTAGAGCTTGGAATGCTTTCGGTGCTGTTTTTTGGGAAACAAAAAAAGCAGAAAATTATAAAGATCTCTCAAGGGAGCTACTGCTTAGTTATGAAGATTTGGGATGCAGGATGAGCATCAAAGTTAACGATTTGAAGAGTCATGCGGATGAGTTTAGACAAAACCTTGAGAAAGTTGGGAAAGTTAGTGAAGAACAGGGTGAACGGTTCAGCCAAGATATTAAAATTATGGAGGCACGTTATCAAGGTCGGTGGGATTTATGGATTCATTTATTTCCCGAATTCATTTATTTCCCACACCAGTAAAAATCCGGTACGAGCAAGGACAAGGACACAGTCGCCACCAGTGCCTGGATTTTCATATGATAGCCGACAATTGATGGAATTGGAAAAGAGAAATTCCAGATGCTGCTCGTAAAAGAAAGTCCCTAACAAGAGAATTTTTAAGCTTATAAGTGAAGATTTCATATTTTATGAAAGCTATTTTTTTACTGTTTTTGAACTCGCCTTGCCCAAGTCAGAATTTCTACACTTAATTGGAATGTCTATGTGCATATCGTGTGAACTCTAGGCTGTAATTCAGATAATACCTTGTTACTGTCCTATCCACATGTTCGTCAGCATAATGTTGCATTTAATTTTATTATGGTTGCTATTTTGCACGCCTAATTTTAATTGCGGGGCATAAAACTTCATTAAAGACAACTCAAATTTGTATGAATCTAACATAGAATGCTTGTTTGCTAATTAAAGCTAGATTATTGCAGGTAAAACAGTGTTTATTGCATCAGAATTCCTTGTTTTGACAACAGAGGGGGGTCAAAAATTGAATTTTTCAAAAAATTAGGGATATTTCATATCTCAAAATCGCGATGTGATGGAGAAAATCTGAGGCCATTTTCGCATTCAGCGCCCCAAAATTAGCCAAAATCAATGGTCGAAACCCAAACCTGAAATTTTGTGTAGACCAGTGTATCGACATTGTCCGAACAATCAAAGAGCTGCAATGGGTCAATGTTACGGTCATTGTTTGCGGTCATCCGATTGTTCTGAATAATGCAGATTTTAGATGTTGAGGGTGATTTTTCATCTAAGTACGGAGCCTGGCCATATTTTGATTGATATTTTCGGAGTCAGTGCGACAACAGCTTTCGATTAAGACCGGATTCAGTAAATTCTGCGCTCTGGAATACGACTTTTAGATTGCAAGAAATCCTACAGTAGCTGCCGTAAAATAAGTCCGAGTAAAGCTTCAGCGTAGCGGAACGAAGCTGTAAACTCGGTTGTTGCCATTGCATGATTACATTCTATAATAGTAGCATTCCAGTTGTTACATCACTATTTATTGTAGAAATAATTAAAACAATTGTTGTACAATGAAAGATACATTCCCACATTCTTGGGTAAAAAGCGTTTGTCTTTACTAAGCTTACCAATAATGGAGAAAGGACGGTCAACAGCAGCAGTTGTTGGCTGGCAACACTGAAGTTGCGTGTACCCTGCTGGTGACACAGCGTGATGCTTTGTTTGGACAACGTTTTCTACATGAAAATTTATATTCACGCATTCTTGCTTCAGTTAGGATATTGCGGTACGTTGAGAACGACACCATGTAGCTATAGATAACTAACCTACCGATAGATGGGCAACATGTGATTCACGGTCGAGTGATGCGAGGTTCGGCAGATTTGTTCCATTGTTCTCTAAACAATCGCAACGACGCAGCACAATGACTAAAACTACGGTCCTCGCGTGGTTGCGATTGTTCAGAACAATGCCTATTTTCAGATTTTGAAGGCTAGTTCGGGATGGTTCCATTGTCATGATGAAAGTTGAATGTATATTATCAAAGTCATCGCGACTGTAGCTTTCAAATAAGATCAAATTTATTTAATTTGAGCGTTCGGATCGTGATCTATGTGATTAGCAATTTACTTGCCGTTCCATGCTATGAAGCGACAGCAATCTGCCCCACCTGGCATCACTCGACCGTGAATCACGTGCTGCTCATCTATCCGTAGGTTAGTTATCTATAATGGAACCCTATTCAATTCATTTGGACGTTTATGATTCACAATGAGCAGATAATGGGCCGTCTACAACGGTAGGCCTAAACGCTGTAAATTATCAAGTGAAAATTTCACCGATAGTACAAACATTTACGATACAAATGAAATGCAGGTGACAAAACAAATTGGCTTTGTAAATAATCGTGAATTTATTTGACCTAACGTTACAATTATGGCAAAATTTTGACATATTTCGACATGGAAAAAATCCCCCTATTGATAAATCGTCGATTGATTGTTGGATTATGTATTTGGTTGCTACGTCATACTCTGCCCTCTACCCTATTTGTGTTGCTTCTAAATGTGGTTGTATCCCGTTAGTGTGCCGATAAGTCTTGAATATGGGCACCAGAAAAGTTTTCAAGGAACTGAGTACTCGCTTTGAACCAGCGCGGTTCGTGCTGTCTATAGATATCAATGTCACGATTATCAGGAATGATGTTGCTGACATGACATTCAATCAATCGACATATTATATTTTCATCTGCTCAAGACACACACACACACAATGTACACTGCGATATACAAGACACACAATGCGATGCAATGAACAGGTAGGGGGAGGGGGGTGGGCCGCCGAACGATGAACAAGTTGGAGTCTCTTGGAACTGGCATTCACCTCGACCTATATAGTGCCCGATGTCACGCTTTTCTGCGATGATATTCTGGTTTCTTCGGTCCCTTTTAGAAACTATATCTTGCTCTTTTCTTTATTCATCGGGCATTTCTCCCTGGGCTGTTTTGTCGCCGGGGGACGAGGGGGACGGGTATCCAGAATAAACTCTGACGGCGAGAGTCGAACCCGCAGCGCCTGCTTGAATGACGCCGTCGCTCACCACTACGCTTTCTCCCCATTGAAAACTTGCACAAAACGCGTTCTAAAAACAATCTGTCATTGCAGTCGTATAGGCTGCAGGCCGACTAATCTCTCATTCATCACAATGAAATGTTAATTTGAAAATAATTGAACGCATACATTGTGTCAGAGACTGATCGTACCATGACCAAGCAATTTTCTTTATTTCATTTTTCTAGGATAACCACGGTCAATATTGTGACTACTGGCCAGAAAAGCCCAACTCGCCTGCAACATACAACACCATTACGATCACCCTACAGAGTGAGCAGGAAGCAAGGGGATGGGTCGAGAGGACATTTTATCTCGAGAGACGTCATCAACCAGCAAGAGTAAGTATATCGTATATTAAAGCTATTTAAATAGTCTATATAAAAGTGCACCGGGTCAAGTCCGAGTCCAAGTCAGCGAGCAGAGGGTCGAGTCCGGGTCATGGTAGCCTACTATTAGTCCTGTAGAATTTGGTCTAAAAATGGGTCAACCTAGAAAAAATACTTATAAAAACGTATTATATATTGTTGGAAAGATAATTTTACCAGCTTTTCAATGATAGGTTTTGTCACTTTTTTTACCTCGAGAAAAAAAAGTTATGACCAAAAACGTGGCAAAGGGTAAAAATTCAAATCAGGGAAAATATTAACATGAAAATATGAACAGAAGGCTATAAACTAATGAATTATCAACAGAAAAGCAGGATATAGATGCAAAAGGAATATAAGAAAATAAAAATAGAATTATGTATCTGTTTTAGGGAGTAAGAGTGAGCAAGACAGGGGGATGGGGGGCGGGGGGAGGACGCAAGTAGAGCTATCGTTTTTCGTTATAACTTCATTATGTTATTGTTTACTTACCATGGTCTGTTTCATTTACCTTGCTTGTTTTTTTTTAGATAGTGCTCAGTCAAAAAGAAACAGCAATTTGTGATAAGTGTAGAAACGGCTATCGGACTGGTGATTCATTGTGTCATTCGGGAGCTAATTTCTGAGTGATAGTACCACACACCCTCTAGACTAGGCTTGCATTCAAAACAAAAATTAATTTAAAACAAACTTGTTTAAAACAAGGCCCTAATTTAAAACATGTGTTTTACTGTTTTTTGTTTTTAAGCCATGACATCACGAATTTTAAATTGTGACGTCATAATGGATTGAAATTGACCATCGTAAATATAGGGTAAATGTAGCCCCTTTGACAAAATATCTGTACTACAACTGTTGAACCGACTATTTTGAGGGTTCCACTTCCAACCATCCCATAACGATACACATTGGCTAAATTTGGTAGTAATTGTCTGTGTGCTCATACAATTTGTTTTTGGAAAGTATTTACACAATTATGGCATAATTTTATAACTCGAAAAAATACAATTTTGTATTTCAAAACACCGTTTGTTTTAAATGCAACCCTACTTTGGACACTATAATTGGTCGAGCTTTGACATTTAATTGTGAAACGCTGATCGCAACTTTTCAGAAAAATTAAGTAAATGGCCATATTACGTACATCCACACATCATGCCGTAATTTATTGAGGAACCATGCGAGATCCAAGAAACGTTTGTGGTGGCTTTATCGAAAATTGGTATTTCTTCACCGGCAAATAATTTTTCTCTGAGAAAGGGTACTTGACCTGTGGGGTTCAGATTGCCATGATAGAATAATTAGACACGAGCCACTTAGGCAGCTATGGATAATTAGATAGGCTTATATTTGTTTCGAATTTCACGGTCAACATAAGGGCAATCCTTTTCGGCTAACGTTTTCTCGTCGGCGATATATTGGCACACTTTTCAGAGTACCATATTGGCAAATATACTTCGTATGTGTTCGTGCATCGCGGCGTGGTAATGGTCTACGCCGAAATGACTATTTTTATTTTCTATAAATCATGTTTTTTTTCTAGGGGAAGGGTACTCATACTCAATAATCAAAAATTCGGCAACGTGAAATCACGACCAGAGCGAAAAAAATTGAAAAGAGTTGCATGAATTTTCGATAAGTGATGTATAAATAATTTATGTACATTCACCGACATTCTTTCGAGCCCCCTTCGAGATCGCGACCCCCAATTGGAGGATTTGGGGTGCGGCAGTTACGGTCCTGGTACGAGGTCAAAGTCCGGTCGCTGTTTTCTGGTTGAGATTTTACTATTGGAAATATTTTGCGCTTCAATCGCATATTAATTGCATGTGGCATATTCGTAGTCCAATCAAGGCTGTTATAACAGCCATCGGGGAAGGGTTCATATGTGCTTCGAACCAGATGTACGCAATCCGAATTCCCATCTGATAATGTGGCCCGCGGGTCTACATACATTTTCGAGAGAATATTTTCGACAATCAACTGAACATTAACAAGACAAATCTGCACTCCAATCAAACTGACGTTCATGTGCAGTCATTATAAATGGTTTCTACAACCGACATGCAGCCAGAATTCAAAGAACTTGTTGACAACTTTGATCGACGACAGATGTCTCAACGACTTCTTTTCATTGTCACAAATGCAGACACACAGTTGCATTGTTCAAGATGGAGGGCGAACACGCAAATTCACCGGCATTGAATAAGTCCCTCTAACTGCATCGCTATTGCAGGATTCCATGTAGCTTAGCTTGTGTCAAAGTCTTTTTCCAGCAATTAAAGTAAAGTTGTACATGTACACCTTATCATCGTAGGTATGGGTAGTAACGAATGAATTTTTTTGTATATAAATACATACCCTACCATTCTCTTCGCATTTCGTCAACATCACAATCATGGTACATGCCTGTTCCACAACCATTCGCCAGAAGTCAATGATTGTGTTTCTCAGTGGTCCTTGAGTTGCGATGAACATTTTGTCGCTTCCCTGAAGACACGATGATCACAGCATAACTTTTATCATTACAAGCATAGCATTGACGATACAAAGGTTTCGATATGCCATACGGACACAAGAAAGAACCCTGGAGAAACGTGGATCGCAATGTTCGGCTTGAATTTAACAATTATAGAGCAAGGCCAACAAAACTACGGCCATTCACTAGTATTTCAATTGTTCCTTTCCAATTTGAATTTACGAAGTGGCGCCAAAAACTGATAAATTTTCCTAATGTTCCGCGCTATGCAGAGCTGCTTAATTCTTTGATTTTAATGTAGTATTGCCTTTGCAATCAACGGCCCCTCATACAAATGCGAATTGCATACGGATATGATGCGCTCGTTAATATATATCGATATGGAAACGTGTGAGTTCCATGAATAAAGCTTTTTCGTTATAGGTTTGGATAATTCCAATGCATTTTTACTATACTGACAATGATGATGGAAGGTCAAGAAAAATACAACATGAAACAAAGTGATTACGAACAATGGGCCGATACGAAGATGCATCATTTTCTTCCACGTATATAGTATATTCTTAATTTTTTTATTGAAACAACACAAAACAAATTAGTACACGAATGATTTCAGAGATTTTACTAGTTCGGACTTCTATGCTCGGTAATATATAGCAAATTGTTATCTTCACATGTGCTTGCGGCTAATTCTAACGTTGAGTCCATTTCGTAGACATAATATGGATATCAGTATCCACATTACCTAATCCAGCAGCTCAAGCATATGTACCGTCTCACTGTTACGGCTATTCGAGATTTTATCTATATTACCTTAATGTAACTTGCGTTGATGTAGCTGTCGGGACCTTGCCCCTTTATATAAACTCGGTTCGTATCGTCTGCAAAGAAAATTCTGCAATATTTTATTCTGCCTAACGAAGTATATTGCGTCTAAGATATGTTTGGAATGAGAAATAATTCAGTTCGAATGTACTGTACATGTTAAACCAGTGGTTCCCAACCTTTTTCGACCCATCGCCCCCTTTTCAAGGTCAACACCGATCATCGCCCCCCAAATTTTGTGCACCGATAATTGGGCATACAGATTGTAATCACCGGCGGATTGACTAAAAAAAAAAAAAAAAAGGTCATCTTTCACCGCTCAGAGCTGAAAATAACGTTTTTTCGCTCCGCATTGCTAGGTGGATGACTAAAAAAAAAAAAAAGGTCAGCCGTTTTTTCGCGTCATCGCCCCCCTATCGCCCCCTTCGCTATTTTCGCCCCCCGTCGCCCCCTTTGTCCATTTTCGCCCCCCTGTCGCCCCCTTCGTCATTTTCGCCCCTCTAGATCGCCAAATCGCCCCCTGGGGGGCGATATCGCCCACGTTGGGAACCACTGTGTTAAACAGTTTCGTGCTCCTCCCTGGAATCAGTACAGAGTCACGTGTACGGCTCCCAATTTTCTTAGCCTGTAACGTTTCGTGAATCATAATGGAGCACATTACTTTGATCACGATCTACAAGTGCAATAGAAACACTTTACGAACCTAGTCAGGCGTGTACGCAGGCCCATCTGCCGCATGCAAGTCTGCACGAGCGTATATATACCACTATACATGCAGGAATACCCATAAAATTTCCAGGCTAACATAGAATAGAAATGCCCTAACCTAGATACCGAAACAATAATGTAATGTGAGTTTAATGTAAGCACATGTCTCTATGTTTGAATAAATTGTATATCGTATCATCACCCGCGCCCTGAACAAGTCAGCAGGGCCGTAACAGCACTTCGTCAGCCCCCCCCCCCAAAAAAAAATAAAACGTCGGTCTTGGGCCTTCCATAGGGTGATAAACCGGACTTCTGGGTGGCTTCGCCCCCCTGACCCCCCTCCGCTTATACGTTGTTTACCCCTATTTTTCATGTATATTGGGAGTCCGTTTAATCAGTTAGCTATTCCGGACTAACCGCGTGGAGCGCGAAATTTTTTTATAATTCATGATTGAATCGGTCAATATGATCGAGAATTGCTTATATATTGCTCTCAATTTTTATCCTTTGTCAATAATTCATACTAAAATCGGTCAATAAGATCGGAAATTGCATATATATTGCTATCAATTTCTTGTCCTCTTTGCTCGCGTTATCAGATTTACCGGTAGAGCTGAGTGAGGTGTCCTGGAAACTGTAGGGCGCGTAAATAATAGGCTAATTAAACATCTTCAGGCGGACGGACCCGTTAGTATGAATTCGTTACATGATGTTATTTCGTGACCTCTGCAATATCAAAAAATATATAATAGCATAAATGTACTAAACTAAAAGACGCACTCGATTTCAAATTGGTATTTCTTCACTGGCGTATAATATTTCCCTGTGGGATGGTATTTATCTTGTGATGTTCAGATTGCTAAGACAGGAACATTCGGCGTCGGTCATTTAGAGCAGTTAATAGTCGCGGTGTACGGGAATGCACCTTGATGTGATATGAAGAGATTTTTGCTATATTCATTTCCCATTCACAATTTTATTCAATTTCCGAGTTTATTGCGAATTCACTAATTATAATTATAATCTAATTTGGAAAAAAGTTTGTAGCACTAATATTATAATTCTAATCTAATTTGGAAAAGCTTAAAATTCTCTATAGTTGTCCCAGTCTGCCTCAAATAGCATCCCTTGAAGTGTCGCGTAATAAATGAAGGGTGTTAAGAGTTTTCAGTTTATTTGCTTATCGATGCGGTAATATATATTATAACACTGTCGCCATTACTCCATCGGTAGTCCATTGTTCCTCCTATGGAGCACAATCGGACAAAAAAAGTATGAATTCAAGAGGCTGTGCTTTTGTTTTATATTCGTATTTTCAAATCATTTTTCATTTAAAATATACTATGCGTTTAGTGTTCCTACGTCGTCTTGCTAACTTTATGACAAAAATATTTTATTTCCCCCCATTGTTCCCCACACTCCCCTAAATATCTTACATTCATTAAATAGATCAGTGTGAGGCAAGGGTTGCATTTACCACAAAAATCAATTTAAAACAAACACGTTTAAAACAAGGCCCTAATTTAAAACATGTTTTAAGTCCTGACGTCACGGATATTCAATTGTGACGGCATAGTGGGCGGCCATTGGCAATTTTAAGTATAGGGTAAATATAGCTCCTTTGACGAAATATCTGTACTAATAATGAATATCCGACTATTTTAACGGTTCCAAGCATCCCACGTCGATATACGTCGGGTATATCGGGTGGTAATTGTTCGTAGACTCATACATGTTTTTGCAAAGTATTTACGCAATTATGGCATAATTTTACAACTTGAAAATTCTAAAGGTCTTTGTTGAAAACACGGTTTAAAACATATTTTAAACAAAGTGTTTTAAAACACCGTTTGTTTTTAATGCAACCCTATGTTAGGTATGGGCTTTGCTGTGGGCTTTGCGGGTCTTCTGACGATAAAAGATGCATTGACAGTAGAACACGTAGGGTGCGTGTCTTGGCAAAACTGCAAATCTGCATATATTATAATATTTACATTGGTTGCTAATGTTGATAAAGTGATTGTTGTGATTCAAAATACGTTACAGCGTTGCCTGGATCAATGGAAATCATGACCTTAGATTAGTGGAACAAACCAACCATTTCGTAAATTGGAAGGTTGTGTTATATATGGACGATTATACGAGTCCAAAATTCATTGTGATGAATGCAACATGAAGAGCTCGACGAAAATTCACTGTAAACTCGAAGATGATGAGTAGACTGACGTGATATGGTTTGTATCGATCCAAATTCGGAAATACGCGACGAACCGAAATATGAAGAGCACTCGCTTCAGGACGTAGTCAAGTGGTATAAAGACGCGACAATTAGTCCGCGACGTTGATAGCTCATCGAATTGCGACACTTTGCTTGTTGATAGCAATCCCGATTAAGACTTCATCGGTGATTCTTTCTTAAGGGTGGATTTGGTTGGTTGGTTGGTATAGGTTTTTATTGGTGCCCGGCTACCGAGGCCTTGTGCACCCGGCCGAAAGTTTGATTAGAAGAAGACTTCTAAATTATTCGTTTCGAAAGGAGTGCAAATTCTATAATAGGCGTTGCAGTGAAAGGGCTGGTAAGAATTTCATATAATACAATGTTAACGCCATGGTTCCTTGCAGCTTCGATGATATATTGTCTATCAGTTGAGTATCTCGGACATTTTAGCAGGAAATGTTCCACTGATTCAGGCTGTGCGCACAGATCACATAATCCATTTTCATGGCATCCGATCCTGTGCAAATGTTCGTTCAACCCGCAATGGCCAGTTTGGAGTCGGATCAAGATCGACGACTCACGACGCGAGAGACAAGAAATTCAGCGAAATTCAGCGTTAGTGCGTATGAGACCTTGGTATTGCGAGTCTTCGTTGACTAGTTCGGACTTCCACTTATTCCAGCAATGGTCAGTAACGATGGGTTTGCATTCTTTTGGAGTTAGACTGTGGGTCTGAGCGATGTCAAGACTTTCGTCGGATGCTGCGGATTTTGCGAGCCGATCTGCGTCTTCATTTCGACCAACGCCCCTGTGTCCTGGAATCCAGATAAAGGTGACCCGTATTGAACGCCCAGAAAGGCTCCTGCAAAGCATAATTATATCGGAAACGATCAGATTATCACGTTGTCGAGATTGCAGGGCGAGAAGGGCACTTAGACTATCCGATAATATAGCTATGTTTGACTGATCTGGACACTCGCTACGCGCCCAATTTAGGCTATTCAGAATCGCAATAAGTTCTGTTGAAAAAACTGATAGATTCCTATCCAAGGCAATGCGGGAATCGACTCCGAGTCCTTTTATATAGAAACCTGCCCCACATCTAAACTTCGTTTTCGATCCATCAGTAAATATTTGTATATAAGAACCGTATGTAGACATAATATAGTAGTTGGATTCAAACTTGATTACATCAGGGTGCTGCATGTTGGATATGAACGATTGCAAGTGCGTATCGACGGTGTAACATGGTTGTTCATTCCAAGGAGCATCAGGATAAAGATTATATTCTGCTATTTTCAAGTCTTTTATGCCCTCATTCAACCTGGTGAGCATATTAAAAGTTGCGAATCGAAATGAATCTGGAAAAATTTCATGCCAACTCGGCTCTGTTAGCGATGTGCATGGGTGGTTTTCGATTGCCATGATGTGGCAGCGATAGTCGAGGCAGGCTTGCAGATGTCGCAAGTGCATAGGCAGTTCATGACACGAGTGCTGTAATGCATACGATGGTGTACTCGACATTGCACCACTGCATGTTCTCAGCGCTTTGTTCTGAAGCAACTGTAGCGCTTTCAATACGTATTTTGGTGAGAATAAATACGCCTCAATACCATACTCCATAACTGATCTAATCAAAGTTTTGTATACGATCATAAGGCAAGACTTCGAGGCACCCCAGGTAGTACCAGCCAATGCCCTTAATACATTGAGCCGTCTTGAACACTTTGCGACTACCATACGCGAGTGCGGACCATATAGTTGAGTTTTGCATCAAATATCATCCCTAAATATTTAAACTCTCGTTCTAAGCCAGGGGTTCTCTACCTGGGGGGCGCGGGAGGCTCTCAGGGGGGCGCGAGAAATTGACGAAGTCAGTATAGGGGGGGGGCGCGAGAAATTGACAAAGTCAGTATAAATTGTACGTGTCTAAACATGTGTTTCACATCCATTATGAGAAGACGATTAATGAAGATGAAATTTATTCCATATTCAAGAAAGCTTGCTACTCTAGCAACCACGCTCAACGGAGTATCGTCTGATTTCAACTTCATTTGAGCAAATTTTTGAAATTCTTTAGAGATATAGAGAGCAATTCCCACGTGTAAGTCATTCATTGCTTCATAGCTTTGACAGTAGCCTAAAGCTTGTCGCGCTGGGCAGCTGTAGTTAGTAGCTTGCGAACTGCACTGCCTAAGACAGACTTAGATGCAACATAGGTTGCCGGGTTTCGCCCTCAATTAGGCTATAAATCAACACAATTTAATTAATTTCCAAAACTGATCAAATTTAGCCTGGCAGGACAGAACGATGCCTTGCTCTCTGTACTCACTACCAGCATCAGGATTAGTCTCAGGGTGACCTACCTAGAAATTAATTAATGGATGTCGTGTTCAATGTTTTATTGTTATTTTCAAACAAGTTTGGAGAAATTTGTCAGCAATGTAAAAGACCCAACAACTGGAATGCAGATTCAAAATTGGCGTAAGATATACCTTATGTATACTATTAGATCAGGGGTGGACGGCCTGCGGTCGTAGAAGGGAATTTGAGCGGCCGTCGACGCCTAATTCAATTAGTATGTGATGGCGGCCGTAGACATGCAAATTGCAATTACGAATTCACTACCGCATTTTCGAGAGATTTTAATTAATCTTGAAATTTTCTTCGCCCTCCGCGCAATTCAACAAGAACTCATTTTTCGATTTTAATGCAGCGCCCTTCTTAATCTGAGCCGGCCGGAATGGGAATTGGCAAGAAATAACAATTCGTTCGCGGCCCTGAAAAATTTTCGCGCTCCGCGCGACAATATGCACCTCCCGGCAACTATTCATAACATTGGCAGTTTGGCACTCGCTATTTCGGTGCGCACAATAGGCCATTGTGAAAAGTAGAATATAGTCCGGAGTTCACCGGGAATGGATATGGACAGTTTACCATAGGAATTTGGCGTCCAGATCCCTCATTGCGGCTATGCGCTGGAATGCGGCCTTACGCTACATAAGCAATCGAAATGCGGCCATGATTATCAAAAACGTTGCCCACCTCTGTATCAGATGATGTGCTCTTTTTGACATGACGGTAAATGCAAGGAGGGTCAGGGGCGCGATTTTTTTGACCATGTCCAAGGGGGGCGCGTGTCAAAAAAGGTTGAGAACCACTGTTCTAAGCGCAATGTGACCTGTCCGATGAGTAAATTGATGTTAGGGTACTTGCGCTTTCTTCTGAACAACACACTGGCCGACTTTTTAGCGTTA
Source organism: Botryllus schlosseri (assembly GCF_051294905.1). Classification (NCBI taxonomy): domain Eukaryota; kingdom Metazoa; phylum Chordata; class Ascidiacea; order Stolidobranchia; family Styelidae; genus Botryllus; species Botryllus schlosseri. The sequence goes on from NW_027648627.1 coordinate 748,578, forward strand.
ATTTTGAATCCCCAATGATGGCACCACTCCTGAATGGAGTTGAGCGAGGCTTGCACGTTTGAGACTATATCACAAGATTTTAGTCCGATATCCCAAATGCATACGTCATCTGCAAATACATTGATGTTAGTCGAAAGGTCATGAGGGAGGTCATTGATCATGATTGCAAACAAAGTCGGAGAGGACACGCTTTCTTGTGGAATACCATTATCGAGCGCAAATGTGTCTGATAAGGTGTTACCGAGACGAACCTGAAAAGTTCTGTTGTTAATGAATGAATGCACCCACCGCAGTGTGTTTCCTGTGAGGCCTATTTTCCGCAGTTTAAGTACGAGTCCGTCTATCCAAATCATGTCGTAGGCCTTTTCAAAGTCCAAGAACACCGCTAAAACGTATCTTTTATTGAATAATGATTTATAGATATCGTCGTGTAGTGACATTATGCAATCTCGAGTAGACCGTTTGCGTCGAAAGCCGCATTGACGTGGGTGCAGTATTCTATTCCGTTCAAGCCACCAAGTTAGTCTGTTATTAATTAACCTTTCCATTGTCTTACAGATGTTGCTCGTCAGAGAAATTGGTCTATAAGAAGAGGGATTATTCGCGTGTTTGCTACCTTTTAAAATAGGCACAATAATTGAATGCCGCCAAGATGCTGGGCACTGGCCCGAAACCCACAAATTATTGATAGAATCCAAAAGTTTTTGGAGGCTATATTCACTGAGGTTTAGAAGCATTGCGGAGCAAATTCCATCATCAATGCCCGGCGCAGTATTCTTCCCAAGTCGCAAAACATCAGACAATTCTGAGCGGGTGAAAGGTAGGTTCATAATGTCATCGCTCGGAGTTTCCGCTAGGACTGCGGGAATAGTGTCGCTGCAGAAATCGGAGCGACGTTGGCGGTGTAACACGTATATATTTTCATCACTACTGGTTGACGCGAAATGCCGAGCCAGTGTGTTTGCCATGTTTACATTGTCTGTGATTAGCGCGCCGTTCGAGACCAATTGGTTTATTTGATTCCACGAGCGCGAGCCTGACATCGAATGAATTACGCGCCAGACTTTCGTCAATTTGGAATTGCGATTTAGGCTGTTACAAAAAGACTCCCAGTAAGATCGTTTTGCATCGAGAAGCGTTTTTCTCGTACGCGCTCGCTGTTGCTTGAACTTGATAACATCATCAACGCTAAAGGATCGTTTCATTTTCTGATAAGAGGCCCGTTTTAACCGGACAGCTCGTGTACAGCTATGATTCCACGAAGGCACACTACTTTTTATAACTTCCTTTGTAAGCGGAATGGTATGCTTAGCGGCTTGGAATATGACGTTAGTTATATCTTCGATCGTCAATTGACCGGCGTCGTTACTTAGATTGGAGAGTTGCTGGTGGCAAATGTTTTTGAAATGTGGCCACTTGGCCCGACGGAGTGACCACGATGGGTGATATTGATCTTGGATATTGACTTCCATGTCGAGGCTGTTCAATATAACATAGTGATCACTGCCAAACAGTTCGTCCGTGATTGTTGTTCGCACTCTGTGCGCAATATCTTTTGACGCAATAGACACTTAGCCTACGTGACCTTTGACACGGACCAATCAGATTGCAGTGTGATGTAAACAAACCGCGACATAGGGCAAACTTACTATTTTGTGAGCTCTTTGTCTTATGTCAAAAAGGTGAGCGGATGAAGTCATAGTTCAATTACATTGTATCAGGCATATCTGATTTGGATGAATGGTAATAATATAGATCTAGTATGTATTTACAGTAATTATAAACCAAAATAACCAGCAATGGTGGCAACTACGCAGCAGTATGATGTGTCCTAAAATGAATGCATTTTGATAACATTACATTATGATTTACATTGATTTGATTACAAGCTATCGAGATGCTACCAGATTTTTTTGATTTGAGTGGTATAACATTTTCTCCTAACGCCGCGGTAAAAGCTACGAAGTATTTCATGGAGTGCTATGTACACGATTTGGGCATAAAGATTGAGGAGACAATCCACTCTTATTGTGGAAGCAATATTCTGGTGAGCGGGCGATGTTATCGCAGTATGCGGAAAAGTGAGGTGCCACATTCGATGGAAATCAAAGTTTTTGGAAAATCCATTATTAATTCATCTTGCACTTGTAAGGCAGGGTAAGTATCAATACTATCGTTTCTTCAGAGAATCTTGCAATAGATATTGTTGATTTCTTTCAGACTTGGTTCTGATATATGCTCTCATGCATATGCAATAATAAAGACAATTCAGTACCTGAAGCTTCAAGGACTGAAAGACATCCCAAGGGAATTGTCATGCACAAGCATGGAATCATGGAATGTTCCACGTGGA